>NC_091953.1:105801944-105959444 GCF_031021105.1 Erythrolamprus reginae | reverse complement strand
ATATATTTATTCATATAATCAGCATAAGCTGAGCCTGACTTACAGGTATTAAAGAAAGGGGAGTAATTGTTGAGAACTTCTTTGCTGAATGAGTGTTCCTTTGGGACGATCTGCCTGATCAAAGAGGATATGCGCTGTTAAAATTACACTGCAAGTGTCAAGACTGCTTAGGACGGTACATCGTATAATTTGCACCTAGAGATGAGTCAAATTTTGTTCAGTATTGAACTCTGCCAAGCACATTGGTGTATAACTTTATTAATTTATTTTATTTATTTATTTTGTCCAATACACAATGAGGGTTTTAGTGGGTATATATCTATATACACATAGTAAAATACATGATGAAGGTTATAGAGGAGATTCTCATAGTAAAATATATTTAAGAGATAATAGAAAAGAAGCTATAGTAATAGAACAAATCAATGAAAGAATAGAAGAGATATAGGAATAGAAGAAAGGTATAGGAGATATAGGAGAGCAATAGGACAGAGGACGGAAGGCACTCTAGTGCACTTGTACTCGCCCCTTACTGACCTCTTAGGAATCTGGATAGGTCAACCGTAGATAATCTAAGGGTAAAGTGTTGGGGGTTTGGGGATGACACTGTGGAGTCTGGTAATGAGTTCCACGCTTCGACAACTCGGTTACTGAAGTCATATTTTTTACAGTCAAGTTTGGAGCGGTTAATATTAAGTTTAAATCTGTTGTGTGCTCTTGTGTTGTTGTGGTTGAAGAAGAAGTCGTCGTCGACAGGCAAGACGTTGCAGCATATGATCTTGTGGGCAATACTTAGATCTTGTTTAAGGTGTCTTAGTTCTAAGCTTTCTAGGCCAAGGATTGAAAGTCTAGTCTCGTAGGGTATTCTATTTCGAGTGGAAGAGTGAAGGGCTCTTCTGGTGAAGTATCTTTGGACATTTTCAAGGGTGTTAATGTCTGAGATGTGATATGGGTTCCAAACAGATGAGCTGTATTCGAGGATGGGTCTGGCAAAAGTTTTGTAAGCTCTGGTAAGTAGTGCTTTAGCTTTGCACAATCTTGGAAAGCCCAAATCCAGAAACATACAGTTTAATAAGAATAAAAATTCCATTTTATTCCGCTGTCTGCTCAGGTTTTGAGAATAGATATTTTTAACCTTTTGACAAAAGGAGAAACCATTTGTATCTGGCAGAAGCTTGAAAGGTTTATTTTGCTTTTTAAAAAAACCCAATAGTTTTACTTCGTGAGCTGCTTTGGATTGTGCAGTCAGGAAAACAGTAGGACAGAAATTTCAGCCCTGCATAAAAATAAGGTAATGTTATTATTGTTGAAAGATATTCAAATCACAGCACTTTACGTAAAATTTTATTTCTATTTCACAGTTTCAGAGCTAACCTTTGAGTATTATCATGACATAATTATTCAGAACATTTAGCCAGGAACAAAGTAATGTGAAGTATTGACTTTTTATACACTATTAAAATGCAAGCTGAATCCTTTTCTATTCTAGTCCATCTATTGTAATTTTACTTCATTATTTTATTCAGTTAAATTAATTTTCTTTTATTCACTAATATAAAATATTACCTTTGCACACAAAGAGGTTATAAATAGTTTTTTTTAAATAAAAAGAAATATCTCCACATCAGTATTGACACTTCAAATAGCTCCAAAGCTGTTAAGATTTTGGCTAACAAAATGAATAGATTAGAATATAACTTTTTATTGGCCAAGTGTGATTGGACACACAAGGAATTTGTCTTGGTGCATATGCTCTCAGTGTACATAAAAGAAAAGAACTTGGTGGCAGAAGTAAAGGTTTTTGTAGCTATATCTGTGGCATCCGTATGATTTATCTATAATGGCCCCCGATGTGCCAAACCAATATAATAGGTAATTATAATGGTAGCTAAATTAACACACAAACGAACAAACAAACAAACAAACAAACAAACAAACACAGACACAAACACAGCCATAGTAATCCCTCATTCCCTCACAGTATTCTAGAATAACACATTTCAGATATTGCGAGCAACAGTTAATGAGAAATTTACAGAAGTGATCTAGTATATTACTAGGCAATATATAGGAAGACAGTAATATAATTCCTAACAAAATGTATTTTACAACTTTCAGCTTTTCAATTGGCTTTGATCACTTTAGGGCAAAATCAAACAGTATTGTTTGCTTCCTTTATTTTCTTTTTATTTATTTCTTTTTCTTTTTAGATAGTATTGTTTAGTTTTTTAAGGTGTATATAGATTTTTAAACTAGGGTAAAATGAAATATATTTTTTTCGTTTTATATGAATACTAAAGTGTTCTTTTGTATTATTTAGAGTCCCAATATAAATATTTAAAAATAATAAAATAAATCTAGTAAAACTAAAATAATGTAATCACTTAACGATGGGGAAATCGTACATATTTGCAGTGTTTATAATTTTTTTGATATATTGTTCAAATCTCTTAATTTGTCCTTCCATAATCATTATTAAAATACAGGGCACTAATTTTTAACTTTGTGTTCCAGCAGCACAGGCTTATCTGCTCTGAAGTATGATATATTGTTCAAACCTCTTAATTTGTCCTTCCATAATCATTATTAAAATACAGGGCACTAATTTTTAACTTTGTGTTCCAGCAGCACAGGCTTATCTGCTCTGAAGTATGTAATTGAATGGGCAAAATCTATTTGGCCTCTTTTCAATTGAGCTATTAGAAGTTAGAGTCAGGTGAAGATGAACCTAACCCCAGAAAAGATTTCATCACTTACTGTCTAGTTTTAGAATACGGTTTGTCTAGCAATATATATTTCAGAAACTTTGGAGATAAAAGCAGAAAACACTTTATTCTAATAGATTTCCAGAGATATCTGCCAGCACCTGACATACGGAAATAGATGATGAAAACTACCAATATTTTTTCTGGTGAGTTCCATTAATTTCACTTGAATTAACCTTCTTTATAAATTTGCATGGAAAAACAAACTTGGGAAAAATAATTACGCAGCAATATAAAATCCGATTGAAGTTTATTTATTAGGGCTGCGCACAGTAATTGAAAGAGGTGCTTCACAAATGCACAGGAGTGAACAAAGCGCTTCCCTTCTAAGTGTTGAAGCTCTCATGTCCTTCGCGGGGCTCGTGCGGGTGCTTTGAAGTCTGTTTGCAGCTGTCTTCGTGTGCATGCCCAGCCCACACTTCTCCTAAGCCTGCCAGGATAAGTGAAGTAGTTGCGCAGCAAACACACATGGAAAAAGTCCTGTTTGGGTTTTGAAGCAGCCTTAAAAGTCTCACAAAGGGCACAACTCCTTTTATCCTTTGAGAAGAGGTGCTTCGTTCAATCTAATGCATTTGGCAAAACCTCTTTCAAACGGTTGGCTTAGTCCTTTGACTTGGACTCACCAGGTTGAATCAATATGGATGGTCTGCTAGTGCAGTGATTTTCAACCTTTTTTGAGCCGCGGCACATTTTTTATATTTACAAAATCCAGGGGCACACCACCAACCAAAATGACACAAAATGACACTCTAACACAGTACATATTATACATATAGATAACATTGTGATGCATTGTATATCACCCTCTGCGGGGGGCTATTATAAAAAAGAAAAAGGTCAAATATCTATACAGTAGTCCCTCGCTATATCGCGCTTCACCTGCCGCGGCTTCACTTCATCGCGGGTTTTGAAGTCAGCTTCATTCGAATGATTTTACCACACAAACAAGCGCTAGAATCCCCCAGCGGGACTCCCAAATGATGAGCGGGGTGGGGACTGAGCTCCGGCGGAGGCCCGTTCCCTCGTTCAATCCCCCTCGCCAGTGCCAAAAGGAAAAAAAAGAAAGGAACGCGACGCGGCGGGGATTTCCAGACTGGGCTCGAGGGCGGAAGAGGAAGTGCTCGAGGGCGGAAGAAAGAGAGAGAAAAAAAGAAACAGCCGGGGCAGCTCACCAGGGACTTTACAGCCGGGGCAAGGCAAAAAACACAACATTTGGCCGAATTGCTGCAAAGAACAGAGTAAGTAGTAGTGTGGGGGGAAAGGTTAGCCGGCCGTTGCTCGCCTCCAGGCATCCGGAGCTGGTGGGAAGGATGATAAATTCCCCATCGCGGATTTCACCTATCGCGGCAAGGTCTGGAACGTAACTCCCGCGATAGGTGAGGGATTACTGTATATCTATCAGGATAGACATAACGAGCTGAGGCTGAGGCTTCATCTAGGGGTGGCAACATTTACCTCCAGTCCTGACCAGGATTAGAAATAGGGACCATGGGGAGGAGTAGCAGCTTCAACAACTCGCCGCGGCCACACAATAACAAGTGCGCAGCAGCCCAAGTGGGGACCTTCCTGGGTGTGGATGAGAGGTGGCCTGCTATTGGTTCATCGCTAGTGGTCGGGATGAATCCTAGAAGGTGATTGGTCAGTGAGCGTTCCCTGTGCCTCCACTCTTCCTGTCACTGATAACTGGAGGGATTGTGAGGGGAATGTTTATGTTTGGATGGAGGCGGCTGGCGGCGGGCCGGATAAATGGCCTCCACGGGCCGCATCTGGCACACAGGCCATAGTTTGGGGACCCATGTTTAATTTCCCCATGGCACAGCTGACCATGTCTCACAGCACACTGGTTGAAAAACACTGTGCTAGTGGAATCAAAACTGCTGATGAAACTAAGTCTCTTTTCCTCCTGCAGATCCTGTGGGCCCCAAATATTTTCAAAAAGAGTGGATGACTCCTCTAAAGGCAGAAGCAAAGTCTACTCTACATATCTTCTCCTGTAGCATGGCCCACAGCCCACCAGGCAGAGTTAGGGCATCTAGTTTACACTGCGGCTATACAAAATCATGTTAAATGTATTGGATTGTCTTTTCACTTGTTGTGAGCCACCCCGAGTTTTCGGAGAGGGGCGGCATACAAATCCAAATAATAAAATAAAATAAATAAAAATAAATGGTTTGGAAATGTGCTCAGTTCTTGATAGTTTTTGTTAGTAGAATTTTCAGGAAAAACTGCTATGAGATTAAGTATGATTATCTAAAATTAAAAGAAATAAAAATATTGCATTATTTATATTATTTATTTTATTTATTATTTATTATTTATTTATTAATCAGATTTGTATGCCACCCCTCTCCGCAGACTCGGGGTGGCTAACAGCAGCAATAATACAATGTAAACAAATCTAATATTTAAGTTAATTTAAAACCCCAATTTAGAAACCAATTATACATACAGACATACCATGCATAAATTTTATAAGCCTAGGGGGAGGGAAAGTCTCATTTCCCCCATGCTCAACGACAGAGGTGGGTTTTAAGGAGCTTGCGAAAGGCAAGGAGGGTGGGGGCAACTCTGATATCTGGGGGGAGTTGGTTCCAAGGGGTCGGGGCCGCCACAGAGAAGGCTCTTCCCCTGGGTCCTGCCAAACGACATTGTTTAGTTGACGGGACCCGGAGAAGGCCAACTCTGTGGGACCTAACTGGTCGCTGGGATTCGTGCGGCAGAAATAAAATAATTAAATAATTACCAATTATTTAATTAAAATAATTAAATAATTACCAATTAAAATATCCACCAAAACAGAATAACTTTGATATTCAGCATGGCGTTTGCAACCTTAATCCTGATTCCAGCCCTGAAGATTCATACTACAACACCCAAAGGCTTCAAAAAAGAAATATAATAGGTTTATTCAGTGGAGGGCTACCAAAACTTTTACTACCACACTGTGGGCATGGCTTATGCAGGATGCCCTGCATTTTCTTTCAACATCTTTCAGTGTAAATTGGGTGGTCTGGGGTGGAGCTCCATTTTTGCTACTCCACTGTGCCCCCCCCCCCACCGGTCCGGACAGCAGCCCACCCCCTGGGTTTATCCCTTAATGGTTCAGTGAAGATCAATGTGTGGTTTTACATAGGAAAATGATTCATGAAATTTTAAACAATTCACTTAAAATGGTGACTATGTGAATTGATAACTGCCTTTTGGGTTGTGTTTAAAGGCAATACGGAGGATAAAGTGATTGAGGGATCTATTTGTAAGATGAAAATGTGACTAGCAAAAAACTGCTAGATATATTACTAGATCATTTCACTAGATGTCATAATGAAAAAACCATAACTGTGTACATAGTATTAATCTTGTATGTATTTTATAAAACAATTAATTCATTAAACAATATATTAAAAACCCAGTAGACATGAATAAAAGTGATGCAAGCAACTAAAGGTCACAAATAGAGAAGAACTTTAATAAATTATTATTCATAATTAATCTTGACTGTTGCAATGCACCCTACATGGGGCTACCCTTGAAGAGTGTTCGGAGACTTCAGCAGGTGCAAAATGCAGTGTGTTACCACAGTATGTCGATATTACTCCATCTCTACATGAGCAGCATTGGTTGCCAGTCGGTCTCCAAGAAGAATTCAAGATGTTGGTTATCACCTTTAAAGCCCTAAATGGTTCAGGGCCAGACTATTTACGGGACCGCCTCCTCCCTCCTCTCTCATTGCGGCCAGTAAGGGCCCACAGACTCCGCCTACTCCAGGTCCCATCCGCCAAACGATGTCAGTTGGTGGGACCTTGGGGGAGAGCCTTCTCTGTGGTGGCTCCGACTCTATGGAATCAACTGCCCCCAGAGATTCGCATTATCTCCTCCCTACCGGCTTTCCAGAAAGCTGTTAAAACCTGGCTTTTCCGGGAGGCCTGGAATTAAGACTGATTGTTGCAAGTATGGTTTTATGATAAATATGATTTTAGTTATGTTTTTTATTGATTTTTTACTTATATTGTATTTATACCTATCAGAGTCCATTTGGAGCGAGCGGCATATAAATGCAATAAACAAACAAGCAAACAAACAAATAAGCAGTCAACCAATGGTCTTGGCTATATGAATATTATTATTTATTATTATTATTATTTATTGGATTTGTATGCCGCCCCTCTCCGCAGACAGAATAATTTGTGAATATATACGGTATGGTGAATTCCTATTTCCTATTGTTTAAATTTTAATAGTACTTATTATGTTTTAGCAATACATCTGTCCTGTATATGGTCACGTCAAGATGATTCCTTTTCTTCAGAGGGGCTGGATAGATTTCTATAATGGAAAGCAAGACAAGACAAACAAGCTCCCCTCTCCTCCAGCCACCATCCCTTCCAGATTAAATCAGGAAAGAAAAAGAATTTCCGCAACTCCCAAGTACATAAGGATATTTTTAGAACACCTTCTCCAAGTAGCGGGAGAGACAGAGCCGTGCTCTATAGTATACATCAATCTATGACCACATATGGATGACAAGAATGAGCCCAAAGTGCAGATCATGACTTGCTGCTGTGATAAAAGCTGTTTCTGTTTGCTTTTGCATTCATGCATTGCAGTAAATGCCACCAGGGATGTAGCAAAGGTAAGTATAACTTCTTTTGTGTCAGTCAAAGATAATGTAGAGTGAACATTATGTACTTACTTCTACGAAACTCCTATTACTTCTTCTAACGAGTTTGGTTAATTTACCCTTGCCTCTTAGCTACGTACATGAAAGCAATAATATTCAAGATACGATACTGTTTTTCTTGTTCTTTTTTTAAGTGCATACATTTAAATGAATTAAATGAATTTTTAGGGATGGGGTCCCATGACATAGGTGTGTATAACAATACATAGCTTTTGTTGTTTTGATTATCATCTGAGTTACATGTTATTTCTAAAACGCCGAGACCGCAGTTCACTTACTCCTAAAAAATCCTCCCTGTTTAGCCAATTGCAGTTCAGTAATGGTAACAATTCAGTTCCAGACAAAATCCAGTGCCTTTTCCAAAAACAGCAGAGGAAGAGATGGGGAGCAGACAAAAGAAAATAATGTAGAAAAGATAGCAAAAGAATATTAAGAAAACATTCTCAGAGTAACCTACAATAATCCTGGAAAAGCTATCTAGGATGGATTCCTTGATACACACACATATACCTGCCACCTCCCCCAGTTACGTATAGGAAAATCCATTTTTTAATAGAATAGAATAGAATTTTTATTGGCCAAGTGTGATTGGACACACAAGGAATTTGTCTTGGTGCATATGCTCTCAACGTACATAAAATAAATAAAATAACAGAGCATTTCCAAAGACATCCCTAGTGTATTTCAATTTTGGACCATGTAACAACAGTTAATATGGAAACGGGTTTCACACAATATAAAACAAATGCTTTTATTTCAATGGAATGAATACTGGTGCCGTGGAGATGTGTTAAACACCAGCAACATGTTTGTGATGGAAAATTTAGATGAAATTTAGAAAATGAATTCTTAACTGAGAACTTTAATACAATTCAAATAATGTTATGCTACGTTTCTGCCATTCATTAAAACAAAGTTGTGAACAAATGAGATCATTTGCTTGATTTCTCCTCTGTGCCAGGTACAAATCTCAGAGCAGAATTTGAGTGACCTTTTCCCTTGGGCACCAGCGTTATACTAAGCACAAATGATGTGCCTTTTGCATAGTTGATAGATGTAACATTAATAAAGACCTATTGGCCAAACCTGAAGCAATTTATGTAATTATGCATGTAATGTATTTCCCCCAAGTACACAAAGAAGGTTTTAATAATGCCACTTAGGATGTAGATTTAACTTATACCACTATTTAGTTTCTCTTCCTTAATAGGATACTAAAAAGGAATTTTATGACAACATTATCAGTAGCATTTTGTGATAATTATAATAACAATAATAATACTGAGATATTTTTCAGTAATAATGGTGTTATTAATGAGATTTTTATGAAAGACAGACTTCTTTGGTATAATTATGAAAATTGATCTTTTGCATTTTAGTTATTCACTGAAATCAGATAAGTGGCTTAACTACATGTATTATTTCTAATAAATATTCAGAAGAATGCATTTAAACAAGGCTCTTCATTCTATTCTTGCTCATATTCCTTGCATTTAAATAAAAGTGTAATTGCTCTGCTTTTTTTTTTAACTGCTAGTTTGGATTAGCTGTCTAACCTGTACAGTGTAGCTGTTTGCTGTTTGCATTTTTAATAGCTTTATTACCATTTGGTGAAGCCTTAATTTCTGACTCCCTTGAAGCGTCCTGCCGTTAAGTCAGCTCTACAATTTAACCAGCAATAATCTGTCAAGATAAGATAAAGACCTAAACCAGATGAAATGCAGTATTTTTGTGTAGCGTCCTGTCATTGTTAAGTAAAGATCGGAGCATGTCAAAATGGAACACTTAAAAGTTTAATAAATTTTGCAGCATAATTTTATAGTTTAACTTTGAAATCATTGGTACGGGAATACAATCATTTGTTCCCTTTTGGAATACACACATATATAAAATCCTTCAACATATCCATGTTTCGAGTGACATATTGATAAAAAATATCCAAAATCAAATTTCAGAGCATACTTAGAGTTTCTACTGATAAAAGAGGCCCAGAGACTCCCCATTTCTTGATTTGAATAAGTAGATGTAAAGTACCTATGGCATTTGTTATATCAAAGAACATGGGCCAGTTAATATACACTTTTAGGGAAGGTGCTAAATAAGCAGACCAACAGTAAGATGATAAACATATATACAATGTAAATCTTCCCTTTCCATCAAAGAGGAATGATGGCCATACTCAATGTTGTCCTCTCTGCGCATATAACATATTACAGAGAGAATCAGATGATGGGGCTAAGCACAGATCATCTCAGAACTGTTCCACCTGCATCTTTCTTGGCTCCCAGGGCCATTGCAAACAACCTCCTTCTGAGCAATTAAATATTTTATTATAAAACATAGTATTTACTCTTGTTCTTACATGATGCTGCTTATAAGCTAGCTCAGCTGGATTTGTAGCTTAAAAAATAGGGTATAGGTCAGTGATGGTGAACCTATGGCATGGGTGCCACAAGTGGCACGCAAAGCCATATTTGCTGGCACACAAGTTGTTGCCCTAGCTCAGCTACAACATGCATGTGTATGCTGGCCAGTTGATTTTTGGCTCACACAGAAGGTCTGGGAGGGCGTTTTTGGCTTCCAGAGAGCCTCTGGGGGATGGGGGAGGGTGTGTTTTCCCTCCCTCGGCTCCAGGGAAGACCTTTGGAGCCTGGGGAGGGTGAGTAAATCGCTCCAAACTAGACTGCAGAAAATACGATTTCGGCAATAGAGTGGTCACCACCTGGAATTCATTATGGGACTCTGTTGTTTCTTCCCCCAATCCCAAAATCTTCAACCTTACATTATCTACAATAGACCTCTCCCCTTTTCTAAGAGGTCTGTAAAGGGCGTGCATAAGTTCACCTTTGTGCCTACCGTTCCTGTCCTAAAGTCTTTTTATCTTTTCTATCTCTACTTTATCCTTATATTATGTTAAACATACTACAATACAATACTATATTTGTATGACAAATAAAAATAATAAATAAATAAATACATACATACATACATACATACATACATACATACATACATACATACAAGCCTACTGAGCCCAGTCTGTTTCCAGCATCCAGAGGGCCTCCAGGGGGCAGAGGAAGCTGGTTTTGCTCTCCCCAGGCATTGGATTATGGGTGTGGGCACTCGCACATGCACGATACTGCATGCAAAAGCTCCTTCGGCACCCAAGGAAAAAAAGGTTTGCCATCACTGGTATAGGTAATGACAGAATGATAAAGGTGAGGATTATAACAATATAAAAGAGAAGAATTATCAAGGGAGAAAAGAACTGAATATCTCCAATTTGCCATTAAGTAGTTTTATTCCTTATCCAGAAGTACTACTTGACTACTGAAAATGCACGACTGAAGCTCCATAAGAATACATAAGAATACATTTTATTTATTTATTTATTTATTGGATTTGTATGCCGCCCCTCTCCGTAGACTGGGGCGGCTAACAACAGTAATAAAAACAGCATGTAACAATCCAATACTTAAACAACTAAAAATTCCTTATTGTAAAACCAAACATACATACAAACATACCATGCATAAATTGTAAAGGCCTAGGGGAAAAGAATATCTCAGTTCCCCCATGCCTGACGGCAGAGGTGGGTTTTAAGGAGCTTACGAAAAGCGAGGAGGGTGTATAAGAATACTTCTGGTATTACCTATCACAGGCCATTGTTGACTTCCCACACATTGATGCTATGTTCCAGTATTCCTCAACGAAAGGTATCAATCATAACCTATGATGAAATCCTGTGCACCTGTCATGTTACACTGCAAATAGCAGGGGGTCTGTCCATTTTGCAAATGAAATAGATTACATAATCTGTGTTATTTGCATAACCATGTCTCCAAGCTTGTGATATCATTTGGCCTCTTTTGATCCTTCACTACAAAAGCTCATGATACCCAGTGCTTTCTTCCTTTCAAACGCCACTTTTGTGCCGATCTGGTCTCTTACTGATGTTTGCCCTTCCTACAACCACAACCATTTGTTCCTTAAGGTCACCCTATATCAGTCCAAGCTCCCAATGATAGATGTTTCTAAAATCATGGTGTAGCAATGAACAATAATATTCAAAAGGTTACAATGTTCAGCTTACATACTGTGTTAACTATAGGATATGAATCGGTTATAATACCTTCACTTAACAGCACTTTCTTAATACGTTTATGCTGTCTTACCATAGAAGCACTTAAATTTTCAAAAGGACTTTTTAGAAGCAAATGACAATACTAATGTTTGGTTAAAAAAGTGCTTTGTCATTGCATCTTTTGTCTGATTCTAAAGACTTTCAGGAGAACTGTTTCCCCCCCCCCATCTATATCTGCAAGTAAACAATTAGGGGTAGTGATTTCTGACAGTCTCAAAATGGGTGAACAGTGCAGTCAGGCTGTAGGGAAAGCAAGTAGGATGCTTGGCTGCATAGCTAGAGGTATAACAAGCAGGAAGAGGGAGATTATGATCCCGCTATATAGAGTGCTGGTGAGACCACATTTGGAATACTGTGTTCAGTTCTGGAGACCTCACCTACAAAGAGATATTGACAAAATTGAACGGGTCCAAAGATGGGCTACAAGAATGGTGGAAGGTCTTAAGCATAAAACGTATCAGGAAAGACTTAGTGAACTCAATCTGTATAGTCTGGAGCAGTGTTCCCTCTAATTTTGGGGGGGGGGGGCGAAAAAGTATAGTGTCTGAGCGGCAGTCCCTTCGGGACTGGGTGGCACAGAAATAATAAATAAATAGATAAATAGATAAATAAATAAATAAATAGATAAATAAACAAACAAACAAACAAACAAACAAACAAATAAAAAACCCACCCTGTTTTGCCTCAGAGAATTTCAAAATAAAATACTGTACTGTGTGTCTATAACAGTGATCTCATAATAGGGCAACTCTATCAATATCAAAATGCC
The DNA here is from genome assembly GCF_031021105.1 of Erythrolamprus reginae. Taxonomy (NCBI): domain Eukaryota; kingdom Metazoa; phylum Chordata; class Lepidosauria; order Squamata; family Dipsadidae; genus Erythrolamprus; species Erythrolamprus reginae. The sequence goes on along the minus strand of NC_091953.1, from coordinate 105,947,088 downwards.
ACTTAAATAGTTGAGCTAGTTTCAAATTAGATTTTGATTTTCTTTCTCTCTTCCTTACTCCCATTCTTTTTCTTTCTCTTTTCCTTCCTCTCTTTTTTCTATCTGTTTCTCTCTCTTCCTCTCTCTCTCCTTCCCTCTCACTCTTTCCCTCTCGGCTTCTGGGCAGGTTTGGAAAACTCTGAGTTGATGATGATTTTTAAGTGAGCGATTGCTCACTGCTCAGCTTAGAGGGAACTATGGTCTGGAGGACAGAAGGAAAAGGGGGGACATGATCGAAACATTTAAATATATTAAAGGGTTAAATAAGGTCCAGGAGGGAAGTGTTTTTAATAGGAAAGTGAACACAAGAACAAGGGGACACAATCTGAAGTTAGTTGGGGGAAAGATCAAAAGCAACGTGAGAAAATATTATTTCACTGAAAGAGTAGTAGATCCTTGGAACAAACTTCCAGCAGACGTGGTAGATAAATCCACAGTAACTGAATTTAAATATGCCTGGGATAAACATATATCCATCCTAAGATAAAATACAGAAAATAGTATAAGGGCAGACTAGATGGACCAGGAGGTCTTTTTCTGCCGTCAGACTTCTATGTTTCTATGTTTCTATGTTTCTATGTTTCTATGTTTCTAAATATCTTTCAGGACTGGAGTTGTTATATAGGTTTCTGGGTGGGTGCATATCTATATCTATATAATTACGACATAAATATATCTGTCTATTGTAAGTCTTCTTGCTTGAACAAACAAAAGACCAAATGCCTAGATCAATAGCAGAGTAACTCCCTACCTGTGACAGAAGCAATGTAAAAATATGTGTGGTGGGATGTACTTATAGAGTGATGTTTTTTAACCTGGGTTGGTGGAACAAATAAGAAGAATGAACAAGGGTTTCCACATGGTTAACAATGGTACATTGGTCATAAGCCAAAATCTGACAATAACTCACATCTGAAAAAAGTTTCTTTCAGTGTGCCTTCCTGCCATAATTATTGCAGGTTCAGAGGGGAACCAGATATGTAGTGATGTAAAACTCCGCACAATGAACTTGACAGACAGCCAGATTTCTGTTTTCAGTCAGTTTAGGGTTACTATAATCTCATTATTATGCTTGAAAGACGACAAGTAATAGAATCTCAGGTAGCTGTTCTGCCTTTACTCAGCTGCATCTTCTCTTTTATGCGGATTTCCCTTGATTACCTGGACTAGTGAAGCTCAGTTTTCAACCACTTATCTCCCAGAAATAATCATCTGATCAGCCTGTAAGGTTCTCACTGCACTCAGTGGTTTTAATGGGTCAAGCGTTAAATTAACCCTTTAACCATACCCTTGTGGAATACAAAACTTATTAAGAAGCCGTTTACTTCCCAGTCATTGTGTATTTCACAAAAGAGAAGGAGCTGGTGAATCAGCTCTGCTCCTTGTCTTCTCAAGGATTCCACCACTGTTATTTAAAAACAAAATTATTATAGCAAACAATTCTGGCAAAGAAAAGGCAGGTTTTAAAAAATTGCCTGGTTTAGAAAAGCCCATTTAACTTGCTAGGATAAGAATAAAGTTTTTATTAAAGAGGTACATTTCTATTGCTATACACAATAGTACAGTGTACAGTGGTACCTCTACTTGAGAACTTAATTCATTCCGTGACCAGGTTCTTCAGTAGAAAAGTTTGTAAGAAGAAGCAATTTTTCCCATAGGAATCAATGTAAAAGCAAATAATGCATGCGATTGGGAGGGTGGAGGCCCTGTTTCCTCCCAGGAGATTCTTAGAGAGGCCCCATGGAGGCTTCTCCCTGCCTTTTCCGTCCCTGTTTCCTCCCAGGAGATTCCTAGAGAGGTCCCATGGAGGCTTCTCCCTGCCTTTACCGTCCCTGTTTCCTCCCAGGAGATTCCTAGTGAGGTCCCATGGAGGCTTCTCCCCGCCTTTTCCAGCCCTGTTTCCTCCCAGGAGATACTGAGAGAGGCCCCATGGAGGCTTCTCCCTGCCTTTACATCCCTGTTTCCTCCCAGGAGATTCCTAGAGAGGTCCCATGGAGGCTTCTCCCTGCCTTTTCCGGCCCTGTTTCCTCCCAGGAGATTCCTAGAGAGGCCCCATGTAGGCTTCTCCCCGCCTTTTCCGGCTACAGTTTCGGAGGCTCGGGTTTGTAAGTGGAAAATGGTTCTTGAAAAGAAGCAAAAAATAAAATAAATCTTGAACACCTGGTTCTTACCTAGAAAAGTTCGTAAGTAGAGGCATTCTTAGGTAGAGGTACCACTGTACATATATTTTAAAGAAGAAACAGTTCACTATTCATCTCTCCTTTGCTCATTTGTTTAATGTTTACATAAATGAGGCTGCTGTAGTTTCTGATAATACTTTTGAGAAATAGATGTGAATATTGATGACTTTTTCATAACTGATAGAAATTGCGCTTGTATGAGATTCTAGAATCCAACTTGATGCAGCCTTTCTCAGCTTCCTAACCTGAAGATGCACATGGCCGCAATTCCCAGCCAGCCAAATCTTTAGCATGTAAGCTTTTGGGAAAATATGCAGGAGATACATGGTATGAGAACTTGAGTAGTTAGTATCACAGTTGTGTAAACTGAAAGGAGAATATTTGTAGCTCAGGGTTGAAATAAAGTGTCCTTGGTACTCTCTGAGTTTGATTGTTTTCTAGCAGACATTTCACTACCCAAACTCGATAACGTAATCAGTGCTAGTAAGAGAGTTGGGATTGCTCTCAATTTATATCTGGTGGCTAATTTGTGAATCACACTAATCCTACTACTCCCACTAGCACTGATGATGTTCCCAAGTTTGAGTAGTGAAATATCTGCAAGAAAACAACCAAGTTTGTTCAGCACCAAACATCGTTGTGCTCACTGAGCTTGATTGAAGAGAGAGCACCCCTCAGATAACCAGGATTTTAAAGTGCTACAATATTTTACAGTAAACGTTTTCTAAAAATGCCTTTTAAAAATAGCAACCTGATACTACCTTTAAACATTATTAAATCCTAAATAAATTGCTATTCTTAGCATAATGGCAGTTTAAGAGGGACATGTTTTCCTCTTCCTCTTTGAATGAAAGCTGTCATATAATCAACTTTAAACTGCAAATAGCATCCTTAATCCTACAGGGATAGTGTATTTGGTCATAACAGATTACAGGTGGGTGTTTTTTGTATGTATTTCAAAGTATTTGGAGACCAAAAATGTTACTGTAGCTGCTGTAATTAAAACAGATGAAAATAAAATAAAAATACAGACTTTTACCAAACTTTTGAATGCTGTAAATTGGACAGATTTATAAACTTGATTTGTAAATAAATGAATAAATGCACTAAACCAAGGAGGGGTAATTAATTTTCCTAAGGGACTGCCATCTCTGCTGATCTACCCCCCATCAATGCTAACCCCCAACACTGCTCTGAAAAAACAATATCAAACTATACAAATACATGCTAATTTCTTTTTATAATACAGTCCAAAACAGAAATGATGAGTTTGTTAGCACTCATAAACAACCATGTGAAAACATGCATAGATCTGTATCGTCGCTCATCTGGATATTTGTGCTTACAATGTTACTTTTAAAAGACTCTTAGTGAAGCACAAATATTACAATGGATGCAGTTGTCACCTTCATATCATTTTGCTTGATCGTGCTACAATTTTTTTTTATAAACACCATGTTCATTTGCTCAAATTGCAAAAAATTCCAAGACTGGTAATCCACATAATTTAAGAATTTTACCCTGGCAATCGCATGAAATTTGGGCCTAAAACATTCAACTTTATGAGACTTCAACCATGACGCTATGACCAATGTCTTGGCATAGTGTATTACGGTAATTTTACTAGCTGCATTTTTAAGACTGTTCCCTTATGCCCTATTAAAAATTCTATGGCACAAGTAATTAAAAGTAACACATTCTCAAATTTGGTAATCTAGAAAGCTTTCCAACATGTGCCTTTTAAAATGTCATCTATCAATTTTTATGATTTTATGATTTTATAAGAATGTATGCTGGCTCTTATCCAGGCTCCTGTGACATTTATTTGAAGAACCACAATAAATCAGACTATAAGAGGAGATGCAAGTGATCCCTGGAGTTTAGCACATAAATTGTGAAGCTACACTGTGCTTCTTTTTTTACTTGACTAAGATGCTGACGTGTAAAATCTACCCCAAGAGAACTTCAAACAGTGGTGCAAGGTTGTGAACAACAGCAGGATCAGGACAAAATTACTATTTTGTCTATGGAAACAAGGAAATGAAATATGAGACAATTCACATTTTCTATAGCATCACTGCATAACAATTTATATTCATCAACTATCCCCAACATAAAATATTCCAGATCTGTTGACCAATTTTTGGCTTGCATGGGTCATATTGTGGAATTGTCTTGGGTTGTAGGACCCCAATAGTAGCTTCCCAAAGCCACAGACAGTTATGAGCAAGAACTTTCATAACAACCATCACAACCAAGAAAAATGCCCCACCAATAATAATAATAATAATAATAATAATAATAATAATAATAATAATTTATTAGATTTGTATGCCGCCCCTCTCCGAAGACTCGGAGCGGCTCACAACAACGATAAAAACAATATTATACTGGCACAAATCTAATATTAAAAAAAAAACTAAAAACCCTACCATAATTAAAAACCAAACAGCACATACATACAAACATAAATTATAATAAGCCTGGGGGAAAAGGTGTCTCAAATCCCCCATGCCTGGTGGTATAGGTAGGTCTTAAGTAGTTTACGGAAGACAAGGAGGGTGGGAGCAGTTCTAATCTCCGGGGGGAGTTGATTCCAGAGGGCCGGGGCCGCCACAGAGAAGGCTCTTCCCCTGGGGCCCGCCAGATGACATTGTTTAGTCGACAGGACCCGGAGAAGGCCAACTCTGTGGGACCTTATCGGCCGCTGGGATTCGTGCGGTAGCAGGCGGTTCCGGTTAGATTGGTAAATCTTCCTTCTACTGCTCAGTATTTTATAAACTGCTGAACTTTACATCTCCAATCTGTTTAAATTTTGCCAAAGATTGGGACTGCTTCTGCTCTAGGAGCAATACTGAACAAAAAGCAGAAATGTAGCCTTGTCTTTCTTTATTCACATACCTAATGATAGAATCCGGTTTATTTTTCTCCAATTTCAGTAATAATTTCAATAATTTCAGCAAAGGGGAAAATGTAATACACACTTTCTACCCAACAAGACATGAGCTTCTGGGACAAGATACTATGACATTGTAGGTTTTTTTTAATGACATTGCTACTCAAAGATAAGAACATTATAATTAACAACAGTGGTGCAATGATACTATAATGTAGTTGACCTCACTCATTCCAACCCCCTATCTGTCCAGGGGGGTTACACGCAGTGAAAGTCCTGTGCATAGAATTGATGATTGCTTCACCCAATTGTCTCAGGAATCCAAGGAGTAGTTGCAAAGCAGCATCGATGTGTATAGAAACAACAAAACCCCTCACCTGAATTAAACTTTTTAATTTTTGTTTTTCTCCCACAGGTGGGAACGACATACCTGTTTTTATGTCACACCAGTTTTTGCTTCGAAATATGGCTTTCACCAGCTGTTTGCTACACCCAGTGAAGGGCTACCAAAATTTTTACTACTACACTGTGGGCGTGGCCCATGCAGGACGCCCTGCATTTTCTTTCAAAATCTTTCAGTGCAAATTGGGTGCTCTGGGGTGGAGCTCCATTTTCGCTACCCCACTGCGTTCCCCCCCATCCGGGCAGTAGCCCACCCCTGACTACACCTCTGTCTTCCCGTGTGCCCCAGGAAATCTTTTTTCCAAGCTATTTTGGATGGGGGGATAAAAACAAAGCATGATCGCTTTTCAATGATGATACTTGGAATCTCAGGAGGATTCGATGAGCCGGGGTGGCGCAGCAGGTAGAGTGCTGTACTGCAGGCCACTGAAGCTGACTGTAGATCTGAAGGTCAGCGGTTCAAATCTCATCACCGGCTCAAGGTTGACTCAGCCTTCCATCCTTCCAAGGTGGGTAAAATGAGGACCCAGATTGTGGGGGCAATAGACTGGCTCTGTTAAAAAGTGCTATTGCTAACATGTTGTAAGCCGCCCTGAGTCTAAGAAGAAGGGCGGCATAAAAATAGAATAAATACATAAATAAATAAACATGCCTGAGCAACGTGCTTTGAACAAATCAGGCAAATTTTTTAAAAATTGTTTTATTTAGTTATTTAATTTATGTTCTGTGCAGGAAGTATATAGTATAGTCATTAATACAGTCAGTGGGAGCTACAGAATTACACTAAAATGACAGTATCATGACTATAGTATGTATATCTGGCTGCCTGATGCAAGTACTGTACATAATTTCCATAACTCAATTTTTTAATTTAATTTTTTGAATCGCCTCTTTAGTCAAAATAGTTCCTAGGGAAAAAGTAAAATTAATAGCAAAGTATTCCGAATAACCAGTGGTAAGATGTTTTACGAACTGACCAGGGGAGTCTGTATGGGGATGTCTAATCCCCATACAGCCTCTTATCACCTCCCGTCTTGATTATTGCAATGCTCTCTACATGGGGCTACCCTTGAAGAGTCTTCAGAGACTGCAGATAGTTCAGAATGCAGCCGCACAAGCTGTCATGGGTGTACCTCGGTACCCCCATATAACACCAATGCTCCGCATATTGCACTAGCTACAGATTAGTTTCCGGTCACAAATCAAGGTGTTGGTTATTACCTATAAAGCCCTACATGGATTAGGACCAGACTATCTACGGGACTGTCATCTGCCGCATACTTCCCAGAGACCAATAGGATCACAGGGGTTGGCCTTCTCCAGGTCCCGTAAACTAAGCAATACAGCTTGGCGGGACTGTAGGGGAGGACCTTCTCTGTGGCTGCCCCAGTTCTATGGAACCAACTCCCCCCCAATGTCCATACTGCTCTCACCCTACTGACCTTCTGAAAGGTTGCAAACACCTGGCTTTGCCGGCAGGCCTGGGGGCCATGAATGCTAACATCTGTCATGGCCGAATTGTGTTGATTGGTATGCATGTTTGTTTTGATTTGACTTTGTGGGTCTTTATAATAGTGTTTTTATTGTTTCAGTATTTGATATTTGACTTCTTTTCACTATTGTATTGTATGTTTATATTGCTGTAATTCACCCTGAGTCCCATGGGATTGGGCAGCATGGAAGTCATATCAACCAACCAACCAACCAACCAACCAATCAATCAATCAATCAATCAATCAAATAAATAAATAAATAAAGTCAAGATGGCAGCTTTGATTCCACATGACTGTGACTGCCATCTTGTCTTTTTTATTCCTTCTCTTGTGGAATGCCATCAGATTAAATTCATAAGGAAAAGGAAATAGAAGGAAGAAGATAAAAGACAAGTTATGGCTTATATACCTATATACCCCGGCTTATGGAAGACCAGGATCCTTCAATAGCAGCCTTCAGCTCTTCTGCATTGTTCGGTCTCATGTCTCTCATCTTTCTCTTGGCAATGCCCCATAGATAATCTATGGGGTTCAGGTCAGGCGAGTTTGCTGGCCAATCAAGCACAGTAATCCTACATTGAACCAGTTTTTGGTGATTTTGGCAGTGTGGGCTGGAAAATTGAAGCCAGCATCCCCCTAAAGCTCATCTGCAGAAGGAAGCATAAAGTGCTCCAAAATCTCCTGGTAGACGGATGCATTGACCCTGGACCAACATCAGCAGATGACACAGTTCTCCAAATCAACACAGACTGTGGAAACTTCATACTAAACTTCAAGCATCTTGCTGTATGTTCCTCTCCATTCTTCCTCCATACTCTGGGTCCTTGGTTTCCAAATGAGATGCAGTCTGTGTTGATTTGGAAAATTGGAACTTGTCCAATTTTCTCCCAATTAAATAAGTTCCGCCAGAGAGAGATATATATATATCGTTCTGACCATGACTTGTGACATTCCACAGCCAACCTGTATCTCCTGAAATTTCCTACTGATCTTCACCGGCTTCACAAGTCCAGGATATGAAGTGCCTCCAAAAAGATTGTAGGGCTCTATGGCTGGGTCAGCGACCTTTCACCTTTAAAACTTAGGTTGCCATGGCAGCTAAAATCAGCCTCATTAACTGGATAAACTAGTGACAAACATAAGCTGTTGTCCTACAGCTAATTAATCTTCTGAATTGCCAACGCAATCCATTTTATGCCCACCTATACAAGACACCGAGCCGGCAATACTTTCTTAAAGCAAGAGCTGGTTGCCAAGCCCTCTACGATAGGTAGTTTGGCTCCGATTTTATTTTTTAAAATAAGAGTAAACATTGATTTGCATTGCTCAGACTTCTAGTAAGGAATGTCCTTCTCCAGCATGGTAATTACACAGATGGGATGGAAAGTGGGGGGAAGAGTGTATGCATTTTTGTGTAGTGTTTGTTTTGTTTCGAAGGATAAATAATAATGAGATGAATCCTCTTTTGGTCTGAAGAATTTCGTTTCCTTGCTGGGAGGACCGAAATGAAAGATTTATGGATGCTTGTTTCTCATAGGGAAGGAGGAAAGTGATCGGTTTCCAGGAGTTATATATATTTTCAGGCACTTTACTGAGGCACCCCAACCCCCCTTGGTTCCTGACTGTAAAATAAGAAAACTATTACCCAGCTGGGGTAACAATAGGCTCCCACAGTGCTTTTCTGCTCAGACCGCAGCTGCCAGTGAAAGTGGAAACTACAACAGCAGGATAACATTCTTTTCTTACAGCCTGTTTCTATGGACAAGGAGCCCTCCCACTGACTTGGTGTATTTTCTATGCAAAACTGCAGAAGAAGTGACATTTTAAAAGTTTTGACCTTTGTTTTGTGTGTGTGTATGTGTTTTAAAAGGGGGGTTCTTAGGGGTTGCTTTTTTTTTTTCCAGGAACCAACCTATACATTTTGAAATCTGGGTGTTTCCGGGGGTTTTGTTTTTTTCAAAAAAAAAAAAAAAAAGAATGGCAATAGCCATTAGTAATAATCAAACGTTTCAAAAATTGAAAATTTTATACTGAGTCAACATACACTTCACCTTTATCGAGAAAATAGTTGCAGTGTAATGTGTAGCAGCAATTTTGAGCGTGTGGCAGAAAAACTGGGATCATCGGAGGACCTTGGAGATAAGCATTGCTTTTTTCATTTATCCTTAAGGTAGCCATAGTACAAAGCAAAATTTTGTAGTTTGTCATTTATAAATGCTTTTTAAGAAACGCAAATAAGCTGATTAGCTGTTAAGGATACGAATCAACCCTCTGTATTATTCCCTGTTGTTTTCCCCATTTCTGTGTGGAGAGCCCAAACTAGATGCCCCAATTGATAAAGTATAAATTAAAAATTCCCCCCTTCAAAACATTTTGCATATATAATCATGGATTATTTTGCGATATTCTTTCATTAAATTTAAATTCCAAATACTGGATTTAAAAAAAAAAAATGGCACATCTATCTTTAACATTTGCTAAAAATCTTCAGGCCAATGCTTCCCTTGTGTTATTTGTTTCTACTTTGGAAAAAAACACTAGTCTGTATGAAGGAACAAAAACAGTTTTATAGGAAAAAGGAATCTGAGAGGATGGATAGTCAGATGGGGCACTACATCCTTTCTTTATATAGATGCGTCTTTTAACAGACAGCTAGGCTATAGATTGTGAAAAGTTAGTATCTCAAGCATGATAAAAAGAGACAGAGTGTTTCAATTCTACATGCAGAAACCAAGCTCACATTAGAGAAACATCTTTCGGCTGTGGCGAGGGGGGCGTTTGCCCAGGTTCGCCTGGTGCACCAGTTGCGGCCCTATTTGGACCGGGAGTCACTGCTCACAGTCACTCATGCCCTCATCACCTCGAGATTCGACTACTGTAATGCTCTCTACATGGGGCTACCTTTGAAAAGTGTTCGGAAACTTCAGATCGTGCAGAATGCAGCTGCGAGAGCAATCATGGGCTTTCCCCAAAATGCCCATGTAACACCAACACTCCACAGTCTGCATTGGTTGCCGATCAGTTTCCGGTCACAATTCAAAGTGTTGAGTATGACCTATAAAGCCCTTCATGGCACCGGACCAGATTATCTCAGGGACCGCCTTCTGCCACACGAATCCCAGCGACCAGTTAGGTCCCACAGAGTGGGCCTTTTCCAGGTCCCGTAAACTAAACAATGTCGTTTGGTGGGGCCCAGGGGAAGAGTCTTCTCTGTGGTGGCCCCGGCTCTCTGGAACCAACTCCCCCCGGAGATTAGAATTGCCCCCACCCTCCTCGCCTTTCCTAAGCTCCTTAAAACCCACCTCTGCCATCAGGCATGGGAGATATTCTTGAGATATTCTGAGATATTCTTTCCCCCTAGGCCTTTACAATTTATGCATGGTATGTTTGTGTGTATGTATGTTTGGTTTTACAATGAGGGTTTTTTAGTTGTTTTAGTATTGGATTTACATGCTGTTTTTATTACTGTTGTTAGCCGCCCCGAGTCTACGGAGAGGGGCGGCATACAAATCCAATAAATAAATAAATAAATAAATAAAATGTGAAGGGTAATTTGTATAATCCTATCACAGCTATACTAGCTGCAGCAAAACCTTGATATCAATCTCTGCCATTGCTCTAGTCTCATAACCTAATGCCAATCACAATTGTATTGCCGGCATCTCATCATTACTGAACGCCACAAAGTTTTTATTTATTTAATTTTAATTTTTTTAAAAATTTTCGTCAAGTATGTATTGGTAGTATACGGTGGTACTTCTACTTAAGAACGCCTCTATTTAAGAAAATTTCTAAATAAGAACTGGGTGTTCAAGATTGTTTTGCCTCTTAAGAACCATTTTCTACTTAAGAACCTGAGCCCGGAAAAATTTCCCAGGAAATTTGAGAGTGGCATGAAGACCCGGCCAATTTCCTGCCTTTCCCCCTTTAATTCTGGCCATTTCGGGCTTTTCTGGGCTTCCAGAGTAGCCTTTCTGTGGCACTTAAGGAGGCTTTGGCAGCCCAGAGTGAACAGAGCATTTTCCTTTCTCTGGGCACTTTTTTTTTTAAGCCTTAAAGTTTTGAATTTTTTTGATCTCACCTCACCTTCCTTCGGCAGTGACTGCCCTCCTCTTCTTCTTCCTCCTCCTCCTCCCAACCAAATTTCAAGCTTTTATTTCTTTCCTAATGGGTTTGCATGCATTATTTGCTTATACATTAATTCCTATGGGAAAAATTGCTTCTACTTACAAACTTTTCTACTTAAGAACCTGGTTACGGAGCGAATTAAGTTTTTAAGTAGAGGTACCACTGTACGTAGATATAACACTGTTTATATACATGAGATGGGTATTGATAAGAGGGAATCATTAGGACAGGGATGGTAAACACTTATGCTATTGAGCCAAGCTTATATGCAAGCTGGTATACTTAGTCCATCGAGCCAAGCTTATTTGCAAGTCACAAATGTGGTCTTGAGCAAAACAGGCCTGTGGCCAGCTTCTCCGATAATTTACCCATCTGGTCACCCGAAGTCTGCTCTCATAGGCAACGGTATCAATATGAATCTACAGAAGAACCACCTGATGTCACAAGCGGCAGAATTTAACAGTCTCGTTGAGGCAGAAAAGGATGTCTGAGAATTTAGCAAGACTTTCAACACAGTGACTGAAGCAGCACAATCACTTAGGAGACCACTTAGGACAATTCCACCTGGCAACCAAATTGCTAATCTCTTGTGTGTTTCCTACCTGTTCCCAAAGCCAACTTCCAAAATGCCAGTCTATATGGCAGTGGAGCTTTGTCTGTATTGATCATCTCCATGGTTCCTATCCATCCCATCCATGCCAGGAAGGCAAGTCTTGAAAGGCTTCCTTTTGTGGGCCACTCTACCAAAGTCCACATTTTCCGTTCAGAATGTGTTACTTTCTAACTTACTCCCTGATTTTTCCCCCCCTTCCCACTCTGCTTACAAGTTTTATCTTTTGGTACTAACACATAACCTTTCTTTTGTTCTTCCCACTGGAGATGTAATGCTACACTACTCAAAGCATCTGGTATAGAGAGCTATTTTTTCCCCTATACTGTGCTGAAGGCCATATAAACTTTGTAGTAAGGAAGGACGATCGTTCAGCTTCACAGAAGCAAAGCAGCATCCCTTTTTAGCCTTGATGCTATGTATCTATTGTGCAATTTAAAGTTTTTAGGGAAGACTAAGAAGAGAGAGGATTTGCAAGTGGAAAAACAAGATGAACAGGCTTCATCCAGCCTGTACAAAATCTAAAAGATTGATTGATTGATCTATCTATCTATCTATCTATCTATCTATCTATCTATCTATCTATCTATCTATCTATCTATCTATCTATCTATCTATTAGATTTGTATGCCACCCCTCTCCATAGACTCGGGGCGGCTCACACCATACAATAAGACAATTCATAACAAATCTAATAAATTTAAAAAACATTATTAAACCAGACATACACACAGACACACCATACATAAATTATATAGGCCCGGGGGGAGGGAGGGGGAATGCCTCAATTCCCCCATGCCTGATGGCAGAGGTGAGTTTTAAGGAGTTTACGGAAGGCAAGGAGGGTGGGGGCAGTTCTAATCTCTGGGGGGAGCTGGTTCCAGAGAGTCGGGGCCGCCACAGAGAAAGCTTTCCCCTGGGACTCGCCAGACGACATTGTTTAGTCGACGGGACCCAGAGAAGGCCAACTCTGTGGGACCTAATCGGTCGATGCCCACTGAAAGGTGTAGAATTGCATAAAGCAATAAGCTAGGGAAAATTCATTGATTTAATAGGCCATTCCTGGATCAACTAAAAGGATTTTTTTTTTTAAAGGACAGCTACCACCCAGTGGAGGACCGAACAGCTTTGCAGTTCAGGATAATATGGCTCTACAGGGCAGAGATTGGCCACTCAGTGGTCAATAATAACTGCGGAGTATCACTAGATTGGGAAAAAATCCTGAAGATCACCAGTTGCAAGTGCTTAGAGCGGTTTATGATGGGGAAATGTATTACATGTTCACTTAGGCAATAAAGTCTGCGGAGAGGGGCGGCATACAAATCTAAATAATAAATAAATAAATAAAGTGTTTTGAAGCAGCCCCTGAATCTCTGTAGCCAATACTGGAAATGAATCTGTTAAAATGGGATGCCTTTAGTTTTAATTAGTTTTTGTCCTGTTTTTCATGCCATCTCATTTTCAGTCAGATAAAGGTCTCCCATGCAGAATATCTAGCAAACATTTTATCCTCCGCTCAACCACTGTAGGTAATTGGCAATCTTCATTGCTAGAAGGTGTTCTGTCGGGCTCCCTGGTAGAATCCTCCCGAAAATTCAAAGGTACAAATTTTAGACACACACACACGTTTGAAAATTCAAAACAATGTTCTTTATAATGGAAATTCAAATAAACTCAGCACTCTTTTTGTATAGCAAAGAGCACTCATCTCCAAACAACCTGGTAATTTGTACAAGTCCCTTATCAGTTCTTAGATACTTAGTTTGCAGCTGTGAGGCAATTCACAGTCCTTCTTTCACAAAGTGAAAAATCCTTTGCTCTGCTTTAGTTTCAAAGCGTGGAAAAATCCTCACACCAAGGTCAAAGTCAGCAAGACAGGCACGAAACACAACGATCAGATAATCCTCCACTATGGCCAAAACCACAAGCTGCTATTTATAGCAGCCTCACTAATTACAACAGCCCCATCCAACCACAGGTGGCCTCATTTTTTTTGATAATATTCTCTCAGTTGTTGCTTCCTATGCATCGCTCTCCGCATGCGTGGCTGTATCATTGATTCTTGTTCCGAATCCAAGGAGGAGACAGATAATTGATCTCCTTCTGAGCTGTCTGCCAAACTCTCCTCCTCCCTGTCAGTCATGTCTTCTTGGTCAGAGGAGCCTTCATCAGCAGATTCCATTGGGAGCAAAACAGGCCTGCGGCATGTGGATGTCTCCCCCACATCCACAGTCCTTGGGGCAGGAGCTGGGCCAGAGCTAACCACAACAGAAGGAAGATTCAATATCTCCCTTCGGCAAGAGAGTTTGTATCCCTTCCTGCAGTAAGACATAGACGTGTTCTTCTAAAAGACACAGTGAGGCAACGTAATCATATCTTTCTTAGCTTTTTCTCATGATGTTTCGAAGAAGAATAGGTGAAAAATGACCAGATCTCTTTCAAAAGGTCAGTGCATTGATGACAGTTGTCAATGGTTTTACACATCTAACTGTTCAGCACCTCCGGTGTCATTAATACTTTTCTATGTATTTTCGTCTATAACTTTCAGCAATTAATAATAAGCATATTTCTTCTATATTGACTGTTCTGCCGGGCTCTCTGACAGGAGCCTGCTGAAAATTCAAGGGTACAAATTTCAGACACACACACACACACACGTTTGAAAATTCAAAACAATGTTCTTTATCATAAAATTCAAAATAAACAAAGCACTCTTTTTGTATTGCAAAGAGCACTCTTCCCAAAACAACTGGGTAGTCTGTACAATTTCCCTTGAGCAGTCATTAAGTATTTAGCTAGCAGCTGTGAAGAAACTTCACACCCCTTTTTCTTCCAACAAAGTGAGACACACACACACACGTTGCTCTGCTTTGTTTGCAAACGCGTGAAAAAGCAACAAAGTCCAGAAAACACAGGATTCCTGATGAACTCCAATCAGATATTCTTCCACATCGGCCAAACCCACATGCTGCTATTTATAGCAGCAGCCCTAATTACTGGAGCCCCACTCAAACACAGGTGGCCTTCCTTATTTCCTGTAATATGTTCTTACTTGGTCTCTTCTACGCTTAATTCTACGCTTGCGTGGGTCCAAAACATCATCTGAATCAATGGAAGATAAGGGAGATTGACTGCCTGGGCTGTGTGCCAAGGCCTCCTCTGCCAAATCACTCCCACCTTCTTCTTCGTCCGAGGAAACTAAACTCTGAACTGATTCTGTCGGCAAAAACACAGGCCTGTAACATGTTGAATTTTCCCCTGCATCCACCTCCCCATTCCCTGGGGCAGGAACTGGGCCAGAGCCAACCACAACATTGACTTTTATTTTTTTGGCACCAAATGGCACCATCTGATTAACATTGTGCACTATGGCATGTATTCAATCCACAACTACTTTGGGATGCTGATTGATCATATTATTATTATTATTTTATTATTTTATTGGATTTGTATGCCGCCCTTCTCTGAGGACTCGGGGTGGCTCACAACATATATAAGAGACAATATTAAAATCAATCCAATTAAGACATAAAAACAATCCATAAAAATCTACTTTAAAAACTTCCATTACCATTTATTCAACAATGTGTAACAAAAAAGAAATATGACATCATTTTTCCAAACCATTGTTGGATATTACCTATTATCTACTACTTTCATTATTAAAGCCATTTGCGTTTCTTTCTGAATCTGTCGGTACCATTACATTAGTGATTCACGATTCTTAAAAATCTCTAATTCTTCATTCCATTGTTAAGTTTGCTTTGGTTGTGCACTGGGCTAGAGATAGATAACAAGAATAGAGCCTTAGGTGAACAAACAATGTCATTATTTATTGTCTTTGCGGGCAGGAACTGTTGAGAGTTCTGGTTTTAAAATATCAGGAAGGTTGCAACTTATTTAGAATGAAAGTGTACAATGCAATGAAACTTAAGAACAGTTTGATGGTGAACCTTTTTTTAATTGGATGTCAAAAGAGCATGCACACATAATATCATGCATGCGCAAGTGCCCACACCCATAATTCAATGCCTGGGGAGGGCAAAAACTGGAATGGAGACCGGAAATGGACTGTTCTCCAATGCACTGCTGCGGAGAGTCCAAGATGACCATTCAGGTAAGTTCAATGGTCCTTTTCCAACTTCTGGTGGGCCTAGTGGGCTCGTTTTTCGCTCTTTCCAGGTTCCAAATACTTCCCTAGAGCCAGGGGAGGGTAAAAATGCCCTCTCCCGTCCTCCTGGAGGCTCTCTGGAAGACAAAAACGCCCCCCCAAGCTTCTGTGCGTGCCAAAACTCCAGCACGTACATGCACATTGGAGCTGAGCTAGGGCAAGGGCTTGTACACCAGCAGATATGATTCTGCATACCACCTGTGGCACCCATGCCATAGGTTCGCCATCACTGCTTTAGAATGAAAGTTATTTTCAGGGAGGAAACATTCAAATTATCAGTTTACAGATCTAGAGATAAGGGAATTACACATTTCATCATTCAAAGGCACATCTGTATACATATGCTCAAGTCTTACCTGCATTCCCCCAATCTCCAAAATAATGGGTAGTGTTGCTGGGAAGGTGACTTTATTACAATGTTATATGGAAACCCTGAATTTCAGCTGACACTTTCAATTACAAACACTGCAGGTTTCAGGTTTCTATTTGATTGAGGCAGAATGTACACTACAAATGCTATTTGATAGAATGTGGGTATATTGGGCAAGAATTCTTATATCCATAGTCCAACAATGGACAGTAGGGAACATTTGAAGTGTACGGTGTGTTGGTATTACAATGGGGACTGTACAAATCTGGACAAATATAGTCATAACTGTTGTGTATACTCCTGTTCAGTTTGGGGATTTCACAGATTCTGATTCGGAAAGTGTTTATGAATTAGTGGCAGGTCCTGATTTACAGGCAGAAGAAGAAGGGGGAGACCAACCACAGGACGTTCCTATGAGTTCAGACTCAACTGAAGGAGAGACAGATAACAGATGGTTAAATCCTCATTTCAGACGATTACAGAGGCGAAGGGAGCAAGTGTCAGGGAAGAAATATTAAGGAGAGGAACGGGTTAATTAATTAAGTAATTAATTCATCACATTTGGGTGTCAGCGGAGAAGAAGGGTGGAGTTTTCAATTCTGCTATGAATCAATATGGAGGTGCCTTTCCGCGGCTCTGAAAGTAAGCTTTGTTTTATGTGTTTTTAATTGCAGTTTTTATTACTCCGGGCTAATGCTGCCTAGCCATAAATCTTAAGATGAAGGGAGGAATGCTTTGAGAATGTTTATTCTGCCCTTAACTACTAAAGACTGAGATAAAAGTGACTGTATACCAATGACGCAGTTTGTAACAGAAGGAAGAAAAATAAAGATGAAGTTTTTGTTTTTATAAATCTCTGCATTCAGCAAGCCTTTATTCCAATTAACAGAGGCCTTAGCCGGAGACCAGAACAATAACTAAGAAACACAGAGTCTTTAATATAGTTACCTAATTGAGAACAAGAAACTTACAAATGATCAGGAGAAAAAAATAGCATCTCAATTATCAGTGTAATGCATTTAATTTACGTTTTGTTTTCAGCTGTCTTAAAACACTTTTTTTTTCAGTAACAAGGGCAAATGCAATATAGAGATAAATACCATGTGCACACATAATATCTGGGCAAGCCACAAATGGATTGTGGCAAACAAGTGGGAAACGCATTTTAATGATTGTTGAGTAAAAACATATGCAGAAATCTTAAGAAAGAAATCATAAACAAATTTAAAATAAATAAAATTGAAACACATCTACACTGGGAGAATATAAGTCATGAACTGTTCTTCAGCATTGTGCATGGAGTAGGCAGAAATCTAAATTTAACTTGACCACCTACTCAGGTCTCATAGCAACAACCCCCTTGACTTTCTCCTACAATATTTTAGATGGACTTGAAAATAATGATTTGCTTCTTTTTCAGATCAACTTTACCAACAGAGAACTAATATGCTTTCGCTATGGAGAAAGTATATATAATTAATGATATGATATATTGGTCATTGCATTGTTTATTAAAGATTTTTGCAATGTCAGACTATAAAAACTGAATACTTGACAGCTACTGTACATCTGACAGTCAGATCTTTCTTCAGCACAAAGTCCCTTAACATCAGACATGTCAGTGACAATTTGTGAATCAAAAAGCAACAAATAAATCTCCTGCTTGCAACTGGGTCAAAATGAGGAATGAATGAAAATGGTACACCTAAGCAGATGATCCCTGTATCAGAGCATTGAAAAGAGAAGCGAAGGGGGCAAGAAGGTGGTACGGTGCTTAGGAAATACACCCATGTATGTATAATTAAAACCAGCAACATGTTCCCAATATAGCAAAGCTAGTTATGTAAGTTCTTATAAAAGCCTCAAACTGTTTTTCTTTCTTTATTACTGCTATTTCTTCAGCTCAAAAGTTCATTCAAGGTTAGTCAGGATAACATTCATTGGGTATGATAGGCCCAGTTTACTTAGCTATTGGGAAGGATTATTCCAGCTCTATTTCAGAATATCATGATGGGAAAGTTGATGAAAAGCGATTCCTATAGTTAATATAAAACTATATACAGTGGTCCCTCGACTTGCGCGTTCTCGATTAGCGCGAAACGCTGCAACGCGGTTTTTCAAAAAATATTATTTTAAAAAATAAAATATTAAAAAATAATTTTTTTTTTATTCTGTTCCCTGAATGGAGACCGCCGGCCGCTCAATCGGGCCGGCAGGGAACAGAATGGAGCGTTCCGCGGCGGGGCTGGTAGGAGGGGAGCCGAGGATGGAACCGAGCCCAGCCCCGTGGCATTCGCCTTCCTCCCGCCTGCAGCCGAGTGATCGTGGGCTCCTTCGCAACCTCAGAGAGCTTCCTGGTTTTCGTGAGCTTTCATGCCCAGGAAGCTCTCCGAGGTTGCGAAGGAGCCCAGGATCACTCGGCTGCGGGTGGCAGGAAAGCGAATGTCACGGGGCTGGGCTCGGCTCCCCCAGCCCCGCCGCGGAACGCTCCATTCTGTTCCCTGCCGGCCCGATTGAGCGGCCGGCGGTCTCCATTCAGGGAACAGAATTGAGCCTTCCGCGGCGGGGCTGGTAGGAGGGGAGCCGAGGATGGAGCCGAGCCCAGCCCCGTGACATTCGCTTTCCTGCCACCCGCAGCCGAGTGATCCTGGGCGCTGCCAGCCAGGCCATGCTGGCGGCAGCGGAACAATCGCTGGCTGTCAACTTTTCTTTTTAAAACTGGGCAGGAGCTGACTTGCCTCCCCAGTGCTAAAAAGAAAAGTTGACAGCCAGCGCTGCGAAACCGCCGAAACCGGAAGGGGCGAGGTGGGGGAGAATGGGAGGCTCAGCATTCCGTCAGCCGCAGCGCTGGCTGTCAACTTTTCTTTTTAAAACTGGGCAGGAGCTGACTTGCCTCCCCAGTGCTAAAAAGAAAAGTTGACAGCCAGCGCTGCGACTGACGGAATGCTGAGCCTCCCGTTCTCCCCCACCTCGCCCCTTCCGGTTTCGGCGTTCGGCAACGGAGTCCGGCGCTGGGGCCATGCGGGGCCGCTCATCCAGGGGGGCGTGGACTGGCAAGCGGCAAGCGGCAAGTGATCTGGCGGGAAGACCAAGGGAAGGTTCCTTCAGCCGCCCAACACCTGATCCGCTCCGCAGCGCGGCAGCAGCGAGGAGCCGAAGATGGGGTTTCCCCTTTGCCTTTACCCCATCTTCGGCTCCTCGCTGCTTCCGCGCTGCGGAGCAGATCAGCTGTTGGGCGGCTGAAGGAATCTTCCCTTGGTCTTCCCCGCCGCCCACACGCAAACTCCACCATCTGCGCATGTGCGGCCATGAAAAAAATGGCGCACATGCGCAGATGGTGGTTTTACTTCCGCATCCAGTATAACGCGGAAATCGGTTAGCGCGGGAGGTCTTGGAACGTAACCCCCGCGCTAACCGAGAGATCACTGTATCAATATTTAGAAATTGTAATTGACATATAAATCCGAACAACATATATATCTGCACAATATGGCAGATTTAACTATTAGGTTTTACTGTATCTATGTATCTATCTGTTCGTCTGTCTGTCCGTCTGTCCGTCCGTCCATCCATCCATCCATCCATCCATCCATCCATCCATCCATCTAATCTATCTATCTATCTATCTATCTATCTATCTATCTATCTATCATCTCTCTGTCATCTCTCTGTCCTCTTTTTGAATCACTGTTGCCATCACTACCAGATGAAACATGTAAGGTTCATAACATGTATTTTATATTTGCAGGTTTGCCAAGCCTGTTGACATTATTCTCTTTCATACAGACAGTGCTATTTTACTATCTAAGAGTACATAATCAGAGAATTAAGTTACCTGTTAATGAATCAGATGTACTCAGAGGAGCAAATAATTATCGATTCAGTTTGAAGGGCAAGACTGAAGCTCTGAAGTTTACCTTGTTGTCCACTATTGAGGAAGTCTACCAACTAATTTCTAGCTTGCATATTCTTCTGCATTGTCCTCAAAAAGTGACAAAAAATAACAAGAATAAGAGAGGCAGTTCATCCCTCAGATTATTCATGATGCTAAGGATTTCACAAAAGAAATTCCTCTTGAAATCAATAGGCTTGTTTTACTTTGCATTAAACAGGTATTAACAACTTAGCTAGGGGATCAAGTCTGCGGAGAGGGGCAGCATACAAATCTAATAAATAATAATAATAATAATAACAACAACAACAATAATGATAATAGCAATAATAATAATCATAATCATCATCAAATCCTGCCACTTTATACTATCAATACTCCTCCACCACGCCAATGGAAATGATTAATAATCCAGTTTATAAACCTAAAGTTTACAATTCTCACCATTTCTCATAGTTTTATTTCAGTAAAGTGATCTAGAGACCAAGAAGAGAATATGAAACCATTTAGATTACTTATCATATTTGCAAAATGGGCATTAAATATACATTTTACCAATGATCGTTTTTGAAGCAATTATGTATCGGTGACCAAAATTACTAGGTGTAGTAAAATTAAATCTACACATTTCTGTACAGTTAAATGGCCAATCCAAGGACAAAATGATGTCACTTAGAAATTGTGATTTATTTTGTGATTTTTCTATATAATTAAAGCACCTGAATGTACATTAAAACACAGTCATCTTCTACACATGACTGGCAATTAAGTGCACATGAAAGCAAGCTATATTGTGGCAATCTATACACTGCCCAATTATACCATGATTACCCTACAAGTCTGAAATCTACTTTGCTGAGCTGTACAATTAAATTTCTCCTCATCTCTCAGAGTATTCAGCCTGTTACAGACTGTTGCTGTATATTTTTCCTTCCTCTCAGATTGGGCTATATATTGTCTTAACTAAACATTTGCCATTTAAAGATTTGTGCATTAACAGAAAGCATTTATAGAAGAAAACTGAGTGAGTAAAAGGTGAGTGAAGTAAATCTTAATCTTTTCTTCACGTGTGAATTATTTATCACAACCCTTCTCACTGATTCTTAAACCCTGCAGGTCTTATTTCTTGTAAAAGGAAATGGTTTGTTTGTGTGAGTGGTACGTAGTGTAGGGGATGAAATGGTCACTGGAAATAAATGTTATACTTACACAAGCTGAATAATTTTGGAAAATTCAGCTACATCAGTATTAAAAAGTAAAGACAGGGTTCTATTTGTACTTGTATACTCAACTGAATTCAATGGTACTTGCTTTAAACCAGGGGTCCCCAACCTTTTGGACCTCAGGAACCCCCAAGGTCATAATTTTAAATCCCATGTAATCTAATTCATTATTTTAAATAGCACAGACTACTAATATGAACTTTTCAAAAAATTGTCCCAAGCAACAGAAGATGAGGGCTGCTTTGCCTCACTGGCTGGCGCAAATACAGGCGTTTGTAGGTAGAGGTACCACTGTATTTCTTCACCTGAAGCACAGCTGATCATCTCCTAAGAACACGTCTACTTATGAACTTTTCTAGATAAGAACCGGGTGTTCAATATTTTTTTGCCTCTTCTCAAGAACCATTTTCCATTTACAAACCTGAGCCTCCGAAACTGTAACCGGAAAAGGCAGGGAGAAGCCTCCATGGGGCTTCTCTAGGAATCTCCTGAGAAGAAACAGGGCCGGAAAAGGCGGGAAGAAGCCTCTGTGGAGCCTCTCTAGGAATCTCCTGGGAGGAAACAGGGCTTCCACCCTTCCTCTGGTTTACCCAATTACATGCATTATTTGCTTTTGCATTGATTCCTATGGGAAAAATTGCTTCTTCTTACAAACCTTTCTACTTCTCCCCACATTTTCTGGCCCTGTTTCCTCCCAGGAGATTCCTAGAGAGGCCCGATGGAGGCTTCTCCCCACCTTTTCTGGCCCTGTTTCTTCCTAGGGGAGGCTTCTCCCTGCCTTTTCCAGCTACAGATTGGGAGGCTCGGGTTTGTAAGTGGAAAATGGTTCTTGAGAAGAGGCAAAAAAAATATTGAACACCCGGTTCTTATCTAGAAAAGTTCGTAAGTAGAGGCGTTTGTAGGTAGAGGTACCACTGTATTTCTTCACCTGAAGCACAGCTGATCATCTCCTGAGCTGTGTTTTGGGCTGATTCCAGCTACTGAGCATGTGCGGAAGCCAAATTTCACAAACGGAAACGGCATGCACGCACAAAACATAGCAATGTGAACCGGTGGCAAAGGTAAGTGGAACCCACACCTGCCTCCCTTCACTTAATACTTTCATTTACTAGGAAACTTTTGGATAATTCCAGCACAGGATGCCTAAATATCCAAAATTCATATGAAAACATGATACATGAAATTGCCCATGTGCATCAAATATGTTATATCCATCTCTATACATCTGCTGATTTACTGTTTCTTGTTCTGTTTGTGCTATTTCTATTACACTCAGGAATCAAGATGATAAAATAGATCATTTATCTTCTTCAAATTCTTCTTGTTTCCTTTCTGTATTTATTTTTAATAAAGATTTAATATTTTTTAAAAAATAGATTGTTTATCTACGGTAGGGGCTCCAGTATAAAGGCATCCATTTTGCCATTGTAGCTAAAAATTTAATTTTAGCTCAGGTGAGCAAAGGACAGCTACTTTACCCTTTTAAGAAAGAACTGTGAAAACATCAAAAGATATAATGAGCCTGATGTTTTATTCATCTTGAGTGTTATTGGTCCTAAGCCTATGAACCCTTGCTTCTTTGAACATTATGCAAGACTTTAAAAAAAAGTCTGTTTTGCCTTTCTAAGAAATTTTCTTTACAATGGAACCCTGAGTTGGACTATATAGTGCAACATGGCCAATTAAAAAGCAGTGTTAATGGTTAAAATTCCAAGCATATTTAGAAACAATTAAAGAGAAAAGATTCTATAGCAGTGGAATTAACAGCAATTGGATCAGAGACCTAAATTACAAAATATGTTAACTGATCCTTTAATGTAATTAATCTACTTGCTGTGCATATTCAAAAATGTGAACAGTTTTCAGTTCTGTTCTACACGTATTTTTAAAGGATTCAGAAGCAACATGAGAAAATATTACTTTACTGAAAGAGTAGTAGATACTTGGAATAAACTTCCAGCAGACGTGGTTGGTAAATCCACAGTAACTGAATTTAAACATGCCTGGGATAAACATATATCTATCCTAAGATAAAACACAGGAAATAGTATATGGGCAGACTAGATGGACCATGAGGTCTTTTTCTGCTGTCAATCTTCTATGTTTCTATTTAGGAAAGGTATAAAAGACAGTATATAAATACTGAGGAATTACTGTACTGTAGAAAATTGAAATTCAGTGAACTCACAAAATTCACTGAAAATTGAACCTACCGTTTGGTTTTTTTCACATATAAGCTCCTGCGCTGTATTTCTGCATATACTTTTATAGAAAAATTAAACTACTCTGCAATGTGATATCCCACTAAAATTAATGTCCTAGAGATAGGATCTTTCTGTAATGATCCTCAAACTACAGAACTCCCTTTATAATAAAATATTTTTAATCCTGACATTAAAAAGTCTTTAAAATATTTATTTCAACTACCTTTCCCTGAGTTTTTATATACGCTGCTCAAAAAAAATAAAGGGAACACTTAAACATCTCAATATAACTCCAAGTAAATCAAACTTCTGTGAAATCAAACTGTCCACTTAGGAAGTAACATTGATTGACAATCAGTTTCACATGCTGTTATGCACATTCAACTTTGTACAGAACAAAGAATATTTCATTCATTCAGATCTAGGGTGTGTTATTTGAGTGTTCCCTTAATTTTTTTGAGCAGTATAGTTGGTTTTAAGTACTCATTTTCCTAACTATGTTAAAATATTAAATTGTATTTATGGTGATTGAATTCTTTTATCAGAGTCTACTTTTTATGCATTTGACTTGTAGCTGGTTGTAATTATTTAGTTTTTAGTATATTTTATATGTATCATATTGTAATCCATTGTAAACTATTATTGTGTCAACCCTCATTTCATTGCACTTGTTGTATTTTATCTTTATTTATTATGCTTAATTTCACTGTAATGTCTTTGATTGTTGTGAGCTTCCCAGAGTCATCGAGAATCAGGCAGCATACATGTTTAATAAATTTATTTATTTAATTGGATTTGAATGCCGCCCCTCTCTTGTTATTATATGCACAAAAATGTCAAATCACAGGTGCCAGTTCATTAGCTTGTGTTCACCTACATATGCATCATGTTCTTCTGAAAAACCTAGAATAGTGATGGTGAACTGTTTTTCCTTTGGGTGCCAAAAACATGTGCACACACTCTACTGCAGCTGCGCGAGTGCCCACACCCATAATTCAATGCCTGGGGAGGATGAAAATTGCCTCCCCTGTCCCCCGGAGGCCCTCAGGAAGTCAGAAACAGCTTCACAACTTCTGGTGGGCCCGATAGGCTCATTTTTCACCTTCCCCAGGCTCCAGAGGCTTCCCTGGAGCCTGGGGAAGACAAAAACACCCTCCCCTATCATCCCGAGGCCCTCCAGAAGCTGAAAATGCCCTCCCAGAGCCTCAGTGCAAGCCGAAAATCAGCTTGCCGGTGTGCACATGTGTGCTGGAGCTGAGCTAGGGCAATGGCTCGCGTGCCGGCAGATATAGCTCCACGTGCTACCTCTGGCACCCATGCCATAGGTTTGCCATCACTGACCTAGGATATCATACTGTATCAATGTAATATATGTATGGATCCAAAAATCTTTTGTAATTGACTGATGGAAATTTTGTCAATATGTATATTTTCTAAGTGCCATCTAAGATTTTTTTGTTCTGGTGTGCTAATAACCACTGCGGCCACCACTCTCAGTTTATGCCATTATTATTGTGGTTAGTTGCATAGTCAGCCAGATGTTAAACTGTATTTGGCATTTTCATCCACCTATTGAGTCTCCCTGAGATAGGCACCTGTTGTTTGATGGTGCTGTTTGCAGCATGTAAGCTGTTCCAAATTAATCTGTCTTTTGCAATTGACTGATGATTTTGATGGCACAGAGTGCTTTGGAATTATTGCCAAGAAACCTGTTATTATAGGTATCATCTTTACTTACAAGGTAGTGCCACAGTCATTCTAATTCTATTTGCAGGTATTTGTATTTTATGATTTTTCTCCATAATCTCCACAGGAGATTATGATCCCGCTATATAGAATGCTGGTGAGACCACATTTGGAATACTGTGTTCAGTTCTGAAGACCTCACCTACAAAAAGATATTGACAAAATTGAACGGGTCCAAAGACGGGCTACAAGAATGGTGGAAGGTGTTAAGCATAAAACGTATCAGGAAAGACTTCATGAACTCAATCTGTATAGTCTGGAGGACAGAAGGAAAAGGGGGGACATGATCGAAACATTTAAATATATTAAAGGGTTAAATAAGGTCCAGGAGGGAAGTGTTTTTAATAGGAAAGTGAACACAAGAACAAGGGGTCACAATCTGAAGTTAGTTGGGGGAAAGATCAAAAGCAACATGAGAAAATATTATTTTACTGAAAGAGTAGTAGATCCTTGGAACAAACTTCCAGCAGATGTGGTAGATAAATCCACAGTAACTGAATTTAAACATGCCTGGGATAAACATATATCCATCCTAAGATAAAATACAGAAAATAGTATAAGGGCAGACTAGATGGACCATGAGGTCTTTTTCTGCCGTCAGACTTCTATGTTTCTATGTTTCTCTCTCTTCTATTCTGCTGTTTCCAGGTACTGCAGCATCCACCATCCATATTTTTCTCTCTCCTCCTCTTTGTATATCCATTCACAAGAACATCATCAGTGGGGAAGACAAAGTCACAAGTGAAATCTACATAAGCACACATACCTTCTTACGCACATGCACCACAGTGACCTCAATGCAGCTGTCACACCTGCAAATCAAAGTCTCATCACTCATGTCTCTCAGCTGACTTCTATTACTTACCAGGATCTATAGCAGCCCAGGACTCAGATGACTGAGACATTGAGAAAGAGGAACTTGTGGGATGTCAGACTCAGGAGACACAAAGCCAAGAATCATCTCAGACTGATGAAACACAGGAGCAACAAGAGCAGTCAGTTTATTTTGGTGACATCAGACCTCCCAGCCTCCATACCCAATAAGAAGAGTGAGGAGCAGAACAAGTTCTTCTATTAGACTTCTCAACAAAAAAGGCAGTAAATCTTGTGATTGTCTTCTATTGATGACAGTTGGCTACAGCACGATTTAAAAAGTAGCTCTGATCAAATTTTGCTGAACATGGTATAAAGCAGCAAAGGCGAACCTATGGCACAGGTGCCGCAGATGGCACGCAGAGCCATATCTGCTGGCACGCGAGCTGTTGCCTTAGCTCAGCTCCAACATGCATGTGTGTGCCGGCCTGCTGAATTTTGGCTCCCACAGATGCTCTGGGAGGGTGTTTTTGGCTTCCAGAGAGTCTCCTGGGGGATGGGTGAAGGCATTTTTACTCTTCCCCCAGCTCCAGGGAAGCCCTTGGAGCCTGGGGATGGCAAAACACAAGTCTACTGGGCCCACCAGAAGTTGGGAAAGAGGCTGTTTCCAGCCTCCAGAGTGCCTCCGTGGAGCGTGGGAAGCTGTTTTTGTCCTCTCCAGGCATTGAACTATGGGTGTGGGCACTCGTGCATGTGTGATAGTGCACATACATGTTTTTTCGGCAAAGGAAAAAAAGGTTTGCCATCACTGGTGTAAAGCAAGGGTTGATAAACCTGAACAAGTCATGTTTAGACAAACCAAATGCAATCCACTAAGGACAGGTAGCTAGTTATTTTAAAAAATTATTTATATGCAGCAGGGGTGATCCCATTGTGGGCCATATCAGGGTTTTGTTTGCCCTTGGGGAGCTGGGGTGGGTGTGGCCTGATCATCATGGCTGACTGGGTGGGTGTGGCCAGAGTGAGCCGGGGCTGGGATGGCACGTGCCAGTCCCTTGGTGGGATAGCCTCGTGGGACAACTCTGGGCATATAACAGGCTGCATCCGGTCCACAGCCTGTATGTTTGACACATATGACCTACAGGGAAGTTAGAAGAATACCCATCAGGAAAATATATATTACTATTCAGCTACAATTAGATAGGATACTGCTGTGCCTTAATTCATGGTATTATTACAGATATCCAGGCTATCAGCGGACTGGCAGATACTCATTCTTATACCAATATTGATTGTCCAACACATACAATAATATGTTGCATTGACTCTAGGGAGATAGCATATGAAATTAGGAAGCTGATAACGTAAGCTGATATTTGTTATGATGAATCAGAGCAAATGCCAGCTAGAAATTCACAAATAGGGTATGGTAACAAGTCCTTTAGTATATGTTCTGTCTGGCTCTCTGATAGGAGCCTCCTGAAAATTCAAGGATACAAATTTCAGACACACACATGTTTGAAAATTTTCCTTATCACAAAAGTCAAAATAAACTAAGCACTCTTTTTGTATTGCAAAGAGCACTCTTCCCAAAACAACCAGATAGTCTGTACAATGTCCCTTAAGCAGTCATTAAGAACTTAGCCAGCAGCTGTGGAGAAACTTCACACCCCTTCTTCTTCCAATGAAGGGAGACAAACACACACTACTCTGCTTTAGTTTCAAAGGCATGAAAAAGCAACAAAGTCCAGCACACAAGATTCCTGACGAAACTGCAACTGATATTCTTCCAGAAGGCTAAACTCACATGCTGCTATTTATAGCAGCAGCCCTAATTACTGGAGCCCCACCCAAACACAGGTGGCCTTCCTTATTTCCTGTAATATTCTTCTCAAATGTTCTTACTTGGTCTCTTCTACGCATAATTCTGCGCTTGCGTGGGTCCAACATGTCATCATCTGAAGCAATAGAAGATAAGGAAGATTGACTGCCTTGGCTGTCTCCCAAGCCCCCCTCTGCCGAGTCACTCCCACCTTCTTCTTCGTCCGAGGAAACTAAACTCTGATCTGATTCTGTCGGCAATAACACAGGCCTGTGACATGTTGAAGTTTCCCCTGCATCTACTTCCCCATTCCCTGGGGCAGGAGCTGGGACAGAGCCAACCACAACAGTATATAGCAATGCATTTTGACCTTTTCCTCCCTAGCAATTTAAAATACCTTAATATTTACATTCAGTGATATTGTTCCATTCTACAGTTTTCATTTGAGCTATTTTTCTCACAAACTCTGTATGAATATTATTATTGTGAATATATTTCATTCATGTTCATATGCTGAGAAATTGTTTTATTGCAACATGAAACCAACAAGAATTGCATTGGTATTGCAGAAGTTTAATTACATTAAATTGGTAAGACTTGGACAGCTAATCCTAACCTCAAAAACATAGGTACTTTGGCTTCAAAGTTTTACAATATGTGAGTCAGAAATCTGTTTTGTAAATATTTTAGTGCAGATGTTATACCCAATAAATAGATGCAGGAGCCCTACCAAGCTCTAACACAGAGGTCTTCAAACTTGGCAACTTTAAGACTGGTGGACTTCAATTTCCAGAATTCTCCAGCCAGCTATGCTGGCTGGAGAATTCTGGGAGTTGAAGTCCACCAGTCTTAAAGTTGCCAAGTTTGGGGACCCCTGCTCTAACATATATGTAGAACCTTCCTTAACAGTAACTTCTTTGGCCAATACCCTGAAAGAAAGCAAGAACCATTCTTTATTTCCTGCATCTGGTTTAAGAGAGCCACATATTGTATTTTAGTTGTCATCCCTGCAGCGTTGCCACAAGTTTTATTAAAAAAGGATTTTTAATGTCCTTGTTCAAGAATGTATTGGAGTATTTTGTGGCCTTTCACAAAACAGTTATTCACAGGACTTCATTATACTGTGTGTATACCTGATTTTGACTTATTTAGCCAGGTCTATTATGTCCCATAATGAAGCATCTTCTTTCATTCCTCCCATAGACCCTTCTTTTGATAATAGGATTAGGAGACGGTTGCTTCCTGTTTAAGGACTTGCAGATAGCGGTGCTCTATTATGGCAAAGTCAAAAAGTAAACATCACGGTAAAGGATAGGCAAATAAAATAATTCTTTTCAAGATTGCCGACAAGTTTCAGACTTGGTGAATTCAATCCAAAGAATCTGCTGCACATTTTGTCCCATTTTGTGCCACAGCGAGAATTGGCTAATGTGAAAAAAAAGAAAGACAAAATAACATTTGGAACAAACATGCAGAATGGGACACATATTTTCGAACAGGCGCTACTATCAGCCCATAGCAATTTGGAAACAAAGATTGATTTTGGGGGAGAGTCATTATTTCTAAATTTCCTTTTTTCTATTTCAAGAATTGTACTGATTGACAGAGTTTCTCCTTTCTTGAAGAGAGATTTTGCTCCTCTCTTTTGTCTTCGCCCCCACTCTTATCCTTCCCTCCCTACTAGGCCCTCGTCTTTACTACTTTATGCCTAATCGCTCCCATTCAGAGCTTCTTTTCTTTCCACCAATGGGGCTTTTTTTGACCCCTCCCCTTTCAGGCTGTGCACAACTTCCTACAAATAAAACTTTCCAACATTGGAATCCTTCAAGCATACTTTGCACTGCTGTATGAATAATTAAAACACTTCTCTTGTTTTCATGAAAAACTGCGGACTTTTTCTAGTTTGAAATACTCTGTATTGGTTTGGATGACAGACTTCTGAAATGTAAACATTAATGTATAGTAAGTTCTAGATTTCCTCTTAAGGGGAAAAAAGAAAAGCTTTGTGAAACACTTCCACTTTTATGAAACCTCACGGTGTTAATTGCATTTTTATTTTTTTATTATATAAAGCATTGGAACTAATAAAGTAATTGATTCAATCCTGAGTACTATATATTTGCCTATCTGGGTCTTTAATGCTATACAGTTCTCTCTCTGTCTCTGTCTCTCTCTGTCTCTCTCTGTCTCTCTCTGTCTCTCTCTCTCTCTGTGTGTCTCTGTCTCTGTCTGTGTCTCTCTCTCTCTCTCTCACACACACACGAATATTCAAGAACCAGTCTGGTGATTTACAATACCTCCAGTCACTATGTTATTTTTTACTCAGAAGTAGCGTATGTTCACGAACATTTTCTTTTCTTTTTAAAAAAAAGGTACAAGGCAATATTATGCTGACCACTGAAGAGCATCTGGAGGTTAAAAAAAAGTATTTTAGTAGATAGCTCAATACAAATTAACAGACCAATTAAAAATACATAGTTGTAATTACTGAACCAAATGAAAACTGAAGATATCCCTGCACAATTATGCTGGATGCTTCCATACAATACAAAGCCCACATTCTATGAGCCTTAGGAAATATCTCTGTTATTTCTCTGGAAAGAGTTTATAGCACATAGAGAAATCTCAGAGTTAAATGAGATACTACGTCCCTTATTTTAAGAACACTCCCTCAATCTCGCCTACTTTGGAACCTAAGGGTAAATGCAGTCAAAGGGAATCATTTTGCTAAATCACTAAAGGCTCATCCTCAACTCAGCCACAAACAAAGGCTGGCAGCAGGTCTCCAAGATAACAACTGCTTTTAGAAGGTGTCTTATTGCCAAATGTTGGATTGGAAGTTCCTGCTTGACAGAGTGGCAGATGTGTGTTTAGCGAGGAACACTCTAAAGGAGATGAAACATTACATAAGAAGCAAACTTATTTAGAGGACAAACATGTCATAGAGATGCACATCTCCAGAACAATAGATCTATTCACTGACCCAAGTAATTATGTGTGCAAACTTTGCACACGCTTTTCTAGAATTCAGCAATTTATAGCTTACTTTTTGATGAAAATGCATTGTGTTTCATTAAAAGCCTTGTACGATTTTGCATGTCGGTTTGTGGAGGATATTATAGGATGACTATGGAAATCACCAGGAAAAATGTTCTCAAAACAACATGAAACAAGTATGAAAGAACATACTTGTAATCTCAAAGTGCCAGATTATTTACGGGACCGTCTCCTGCCACATACCTCCCAGAGACCAATTAGAACATAAAGAGTCGGCCTCCTCCAGGTCCCGTCAGCTAAACAATGCAGGCTGGCGAGACCACGGGGGAGGGCCTTCTCTGTTGCCACCCCGACTTTATGGAATCAACTCCCCCCCCTGAGGTCCGTACGGCCCCCACCCTGCTGGCCTTTCGTAATGCCACAAAGAAAATAAGGCATACTTAGAATGAATCCAATAAAATCAATAGGGATAAATTGTCATAATTGTTTTATTAGTTTCAGTTTAACTGCCTTAATCACAAATAATTTTTGAGCCAATATATAAATATGCAAAATTTAGAGAAATATATAAAATTGCCTACGAACAGAATTTTTCATTAGAAAAAAAGACGTGTGTACTTTTTATATACAAGGGGAAACTTTTATGGAATATGCCCCAGTATAAACTGAATTAGAAGGAACATTCAATTATTTATGGGGAAGAAAATTTAGCTATTTCTGTATAAAGAAAGTAGAGTGGTACAACATTTTTTTGCCTCTTCTTAAGAACCATTTTCTACTTAAGAACCTGAGCCTGGAAAAATTTCCCAGGAAATTGAGAGTTTCCTGCCATTCCCCCTTTAATCTCGGCCATCTCGGGCTTTTCTGGGCTGACAGAGGAGCCTTTCGGTGAGGCTTAAGGAGGCTTTGGCAGTCCAGAGTGAACGAAGCATTTTCCTTTCTGTGGGCGCTTGGAGAGGGAATAAATGTCTGCTAGCGCCCAGAGCAAAGAATCGCTGCCTTCACTCTGGGCAGCGCCTGTCCTCCTCATCTTCTTTCTCCTCCTCCTCCTATTCAAATTCTGAGGTTTTATTTCTTTCCTGATGTGTTTGCACACATTATTTCCTTTTACATTGATTCCTCTGAGAAAAATTGCTTCTACTTACAAACTTTTCTACTTAAGAACCTTGTCACGGAACGAATTAAGTTCTTAAGTAGAGGTACCACTGTATTCTTAATGGAGGAAATGGTTGAAGAAAATAATTTAAAAATACCTATGCATTCAGTCCAAACTACACCAGAGTGCTATAGCTAATACATTTCAATAAATAAAATAAAATAAAATATTTCCCAAAGATACTTCTGACTCCTTATGAAGTAACAGCAAAAAACTGCAGGCGGGGAGGAAGATTGGGAGGGAGGAAGAGAACTCTATTATGCAAAAAAATTACTAGGACAATTAACACGAGATATTAAGAACTCATAATTGCAATTTATCTTGGAAGCATATGTTGAAATATATCTTTAAGCATTACTTTAGATACAGTCATTCAAATAAATAAACAACTGAAGAAATGTAGAAATTAACTATTATTGATACTAAAGGAAGTTTGATAAATATGAAAGCTGATCTTTATAGGTTGTGGTTTTCCTTATTACTGAAAAGTTTTGCATATTCTACTGTATTCTGTAACCACCACCACCATCCTAAAATGGCTAGTTGACATCTATCTATCTATCTATCTATCTATCTATCTATCTATCTATCTATCTATCTATCTATCTATCTGTCATCTAGCTATTTAGGATATAGCCACCAAGACTAGCCCCACAGTGAGATGGGAACAAATACATTTAATAATAACTAAATTTAATAATAAAATACATATATCAATATTTATGTGTGCTACAATTTAAATTACAGAAATTATTCCCATTGAAAATTTAAAGTAGACAAATGAGTTTATGGTTTTGAACAGAATGTGATCTTTAGAAAGGAATATGATAGAGTAGAACGGAATTTTATATGCTACCATATCTGGGCAAGAGTAGTTGAAGAAAAGAGGGCTTTGTTAATTATATGTTAAAGTAGATTATGTTAATAAATCTAATATTTATGGCTTTTTAGAAAGCAGGACATGTTCTTAAGAATAAAATCTTCAAACCACCATCACCCAAAACCACCGCAACTTCCAATCCACCTTCAACCAAAACCAACCCCCCATAAACCAAAACTAGATATGCATGCCCCTTACTTCCTCAATATCACTACTGCTAATCTTAGATACAAACTAATGAATTCAAGAATCATCATTAACAAAATAACTCCTTCTCTTACTAAAAACTGCTAAATTTGACATTATATTCATCTGAGAAATGCATCCCTCCCCAACTCCATTATCACAGTAAGAGACTATCATGTTTACCGATCCGATCATGAAACCCGTAGAGGAGATGGAGTTGCAATCTTCTATAAGAAATCACTGAATCTAAAAAAGCTGCAAGTTAAATACGAACTTATCTTCCAGAAACTATCATTTGTGAACTGACCTTAAATACCACACTTCACTTCCTACTATATTATAGAGCCCCTGATTAAATATCACTCGTGCAAACAGGCTAACCTCACTACTAATGTGGGCAACCTCCTACTCACATCCTCTTATATTGCTTGTTGACCTAAACCTTACACTTATAAACTGGACCCGAAATGAATGTATAACTGAACCCATACATGTAACCCTTTACAACGTTATTACCAGTCTAGGGCTAGATCAACTAGTTGCAGAAAATACTAGACTCAACAATTATCTTGATCTCATCTTCTGCAACAGTTTACACTCAATTTACAGGCTACAAATAAAAGAACCTTTTTCCAACAATAACCACAGCATGCCTCAATATATGTCCTTACAGAAACCACTTTAATGATAAGATAATCAGTTACAACTTTAAAAAAGTTCAGCTTGGTTAGAATGATTAGTATGTATGACATTAAATTATCTTATTTTTAATGACGATTTTAGAAATTAGTTTTTTCCCCTTGATTTCTTTTTATTATTGTTAATTGTAATGTTATACTTCTGTAAGCCGCCCTGAGTCCTTGGGGATTGGGCGGCATAGAAGTCAAATTAAATAAACTATGATATCTTAGACACCGACAATCAACTTCAACGATCTAACATAAATTGATCTTACAGAAGATAACATTAGTAAGGTATTACGCAACCTAAAACCATCTCTATCTATTGGACCTGATGGACAATATGCATACTTCTTAAAAAAGCTCTCCACAACTTTGGCTGAACCTCTAAGCATAATTTTTTTAAAAATCCTTCAGGACTAGCTCCTTACCCAACCTATGGTCACTAGCCACAGTCATCCCTATCTTCAAAAAAAAAGGAGATCCAAGTAACATTGAAAATTACAGTCCAATCTCTTTGGTTTGCATTATTTGCAAAGTCATGGAATCAATCATAAACCAATCCATTATACTCCACTTAGAAACTAATAACCTATTCTCCAACAAACAATTTGGTTTCAGGAAAAAAATTATCCTGCAGTGTAATCTGCAACTCTTACACTGCAAAAACATATGGACCACTCAACTTGATCAGGATAAAACAATAGACACAATTTACATTGACTTTTGTAAAGCCTTTGATTCAGTAGTACCCAACAAACTACTGCTGAAACTAAAATCCCATGGCATCTCTGGACCACTACATGATTGGATAACCATGTTCCTGTCTAACAGACAACACGTAGTCAAAATAGTAAATGCCATGTCAAATCCTGGTCCTGTCAACACTGGTGTCCCTCAAGGCAGTGTTCTAGAACCAATACTCTTCATATTCTACATAAACGACTTTTGTGATCCTATTATAAGCAACTGTCTTCTCTTTGCTGATGATGTTAAACTATTTAATACCACCAATAATGCTGTTACCCTTCAAAGGGACCTTGACCACGTAGCAGAATGGTCAAAAAATAGGCAACTTCAAATCTCAACCAACAAAAACTCTGTCTTACACATTGGCAAAAAGAATCAGTATACAAAATACAACCTTGTAGGAAACAAACATGTAGATGACCCTCACTCTGTCAAAGACCTTGGAGTACTCATATCCAATGACCTAAGTGCTAGAGCCCACTGTAACAACATTGCCAAAAAAAGCACTGAGTTGTCTAATCTTATGCAGCTTCTTCTCTGGCAATATTACACTGCTAACCAGAGCTTACAAAACATTTGTTAGACCAATTCTGGAATGCAGCTCACCTGTCTGGAACCCACATTGCATATAAGACATTAATAGAATCGAGTCTGGAAATATTTCACAAGAAGAGTCCTTCAGTCCGTCAGGTTAAAAGCTACTGCCTTATAGGCAGTCTGTCCAGGTTCAAATCCCAGTAAGGGTATGGCTAGCTGATGAGAGCTAAACAGATTGAAATAGTAGTCTCCCTTCATTTTCATTATCAGTAAAAATATGTTACACACACACACACACACATGTACACAGAGAGAGAGATAATCAATGGTACAGTGCGTGAAGAATCAGCTGCACAAAATTACTTGCTTCTGTTTCTTTTGCTCTTTTCTTCTTCTACAAATATCATTTCTTCTACTGTTTAACACTACAAAGTATCTTTTGGTTCACTTAAAGCAGTTTTACAAAAACCTTTAGTAAATACATATTTGAAATGATTGCCCTATTAACAAAAAAATAATTGTAAGGTAGAATTCTATTTGAAGACACCGTCCATCAACCACCACAAAGAACACCTAATTATTTCTTAGAACATATTCAGTATTTCCGAGGCAGACAAAAAAATTAAGCATAATTAGGAATTTTAGAAAAGGAATAGAAAAGATCTGACGTTATGAATGTTTTAAAAAATAAATAGCCGTATTGCTACATTTATTCTCTTGCACATACAGACAAATTGGGTATAAAAGTATTTTATTGCCCTGCTTTTATCATATAGATTCAATTAGCGAACACTTGACTTGATATAAGTGTTTTAAACTTAAAACTAATCTTAATGTTCTATCCCAATGATGATGTGGTTGAAGATTACAAATGGTAAAGAATTTAAAGTTCTTTTTGACATCCTTTAATTTTTTAATGTTTTGTTTTACCAAAATATCCATTAGATTTGGAACCAGAAAAGTTTCTTTTCCTTAGTTCAATTTATAGATTAGTTATATATATATATATTGGTTCTAGCACCACCCAAAGAAAAACCACCACCCAAGAGAAGAAAGTTTATTTTTAACAGGTGGCTGCAATTATGTACACTTGATGAAGATTTTCTTTCCCAACCCCCCATCTTTTCTCCTTTTTTTTTTTTGGTCCCTGGCCTGTGCACCCTTCAATCTTGTCAGCTGTAAAATGGGTCTCTTTTTAACCCATAATGGATCTGCAAGATTAAAGGTGAAGTCATGAATTAGTCAAAGTGACAGCCCAGCACGATGGTCTGGCAGCAGGGGGTGTCTTTTGTATTCGCCAACTCTGACCTCTAATGCCACTCCATGTCTGTGGGAACTGGACAAGGAGAATATTGGGGCGGAGTTAAAAAGCATTTAAGTGGCAGCTCCTGTTACTGGTCAGAGAGGAGTTGACATTCTTTGGCTGGAAATAGTCTGACATCATCCCACTCATACCTCCTCAACAGGCCATTCGCTGGCTCTTTTATGCTTGGCAAGGGAAAAACAATAGATCTCAGGGCCTGGCAGAGAAAGGAGAGCAGGGAAATCTTTCACCCAACTTGCTATTTTCAACAGAACTTACGCATTTTCAGCTCTACAGATTTGTTTTCACTAGTAAGGAACTACACGTTTTGTCAACTCATCTGCTTTTCAACCGGCTAACATTAACTAATTTGTTTTCTTTGAATGTATTTTATTTTACACACATTTGGCTTGAATAGTTCACTCTTCTTTGGAAAAGAAATCTAAACAAGGCAGAAATATGATCCGCATGGAAAAGTTCTGGTTAAAAGACACCATATTTTGGTGTGTCTGGTAAAAGTCTGCATATTCTGCCATAAATGAAAAGTATACTGCTCAAAAATATAAAGGGAACACTTAAACAATGTTCTGTCTGGGTTCCCCCAGACCTCAACACCAACTGGAAAAAACAGCCAGACACTCTGGTAAAAGCCAAAAGTAGTTTATAACTGGAAAAAATAAGCACAGAGGAAAACCTGTTCTTCCCAACAGACAGGATATAATACGGTACAGCAGGGTCCTGATGTCCAGACAATACAGCAAGCTTCTTGCTGGCACCCCCCCCCCCCAAGGTTTCAATAGTCAAAGGCACAAACCAGGATTCCAAGACGCCAAAGTTCACAGTCAGGTCCCACGACTCTCAAAGATAAAACTCCACAAGCCAGGAAGGGTGGGTCTGCCTTTTAGCCTTTCCCAAGAGCACCACACCCAAACCCAGCTGTTGCCACTTTAATGCTGAAAGTATTTAGCCAATTGATTCCGTCTCTGAGTAGCTCTTCGTTGTCGCAGATCAATTATGGCTTGTGCACTTTCCTCTAAGGAATCCAGGCTGCTTGCTGGGGAGAGCTCCCCCTGGTGGGATTCTGGCTGTCCTCCCTCTTCTTCAGCCTGGGATTCCTCCTCCTCATCTGTCTGCACCTCCTGTTCCTCAGCCTCTCCCTCTGAGCTGGAAACCGACAGAAGGTCAGCCGTTCCCGGAGGGGCCTCAGACGGAACCACAACAAACAACAGAATATAACTCCAAGTAAATCAAACTTTTGTGAAATCAAACTGTCCACTTAGGAAGCAACACTGATCGACAATCAATTTCATTTTGTTGTCAGCACATTCAACTTTTTACAGAACAAGAATATTTCATTCATTCAGATTTAGGATGTGTTCTTTGAGGGTTCCCTTTATTTTTTTTGAGCACTGTACAATAGCTTACAAACCTGCCATATTATCAATTGTGAAAGATAATGAAAGGCGAAGTTCAACAAATTTGGAGGACCAAACATTACATATATATACTGGAAGAGTACACTTTCCAAAGTCACCGGCACTCTGATGGCATATAAATTTAATAAATAATGATACAACGATGTACAGATCACCTGCCTGCTGTCCTGAGGAGTCCTAAGTGCAATAATGACCACTAATATGATGATAAACTGTTGATTCTGCCAAAATAAAATGCCTGTTATGTACACCCTCACAATCTAATAATATTCCTTCTCTGATATCAAACATAAACAGAAGAAAAAAAGATGCCATATAAGTAGCTCCTTTAATCTGAAACTGTCTATCTCCAGAGGC
Organism: Erythrolamprus reginae; assembly: GCF_031021105.1. Lineage (NCBI taxonomy): Eukaryota > Metazoa > Chordata > Lepidosauria > Squamata > Dipsadidae > Erythrolamprus > Erythrolamprus reginae. The sequence goes on along the minus strand of NC_091953.1, from coordinate 105,908,817 downwards.
TGATCAAAGTAGTGCATGGTCATTTTTTAGGCAATACCAAATCTTTTATATGCAACAGTTAAGACTTAGTTTAGGAACATATTTCAATGGAAATCAAAAACTGAATAGAAAGGACTAAACTGAGGACTATGCTAAAAGGTGATTAAAGATGACAAATTGTTGGTCCAAAGCAGGTAAAACATGTGATGGTGTAGCAGAATTTGGGATGTTTGTGTACTTAATCCAGTATTCCTTAACCTTGGCATATTAAATTGGGGTCAACCTAGCTTAGCTGGCTAGGAAATTTTGGGAGTTGATGTCCATCTAACATAGACTTGCCAAAGATTGAGAAACACTTGTTTAATCCTTTTTTAAGGTCTAAACAGAAGCATTTGTAGGAAAAGCCAGGGAAGGGAGAGAAAGAAATTATGAAAACTACCTTGCACCTCGCAGTGCAAGCTCCACTTCATCTTACATACTGTGTAACATAATATATATGTACAATATGAGTGGAACTTGTATTGAAAAGACTGTTAAGCACAACATTTGAAATTCCTCAGATGTGCTTGTGTCTTGGCTCCATACTTTCTGGGCTAGAGGAACCACTGGGGTGCCATTTGCAATTCTGGGATTCATTTCAGCACATGATATCTTATGGAGTGGTAAGAGTCTTCTACACTACAGGATGTCCTCTGTCATCTTGGGACTAGATCTCTGCCTCTCCCTTTTGGATGGCCAGAGATTAGGGTAGTTTTTTGAATATGGGGAAATTGTTAATGTTTCAGTGCAAGAGAAGCTCAAACTGACCATGTTGCCTCTACTTTTAAAGTGGTGCCACATGGATCCAGAATTGTTAGTTAACATTCTAGAAAGAGAAGATTATTGTGATAGTGGCAATTGATCGACTGCTAAGCACTCCAGAGGAAACGGATTATCCAAGCCAGTCAGGATGCACAACTGGGCACTGAAGAGAGACACTGATCGTAAAGGGAGGAGAGAGCTTGTTATGATTCATTTATACTTCTCAGTGGTTTTCTGTGTCATCAACCATGGTATAACTTGGGACCATCTTCATGGATTGAGTATTTCAGGCAATGGTTAAACTCCTTCAACTCAATGGATAATTTCTTCTGGGGTATCATAGGAGGCAGTTTTCTCCCCCCCCCCCCAATGCTTAATATCTACTTGGAATTAGTGGGAGAACTTATCTAACGGGTTGAGGCTTGGTATCATCAGTATTCTAATGTTAGACAGCTTTACATTGAATCCTAGCAATGCAGAGTTATTTTTGTTCTCTGTATGCTTCTGTTGATAAAATAGAACTCTCCTGAAAGAGCAGTTCTACAAATTGGAGTTCTCCTGGACTTATCACATTGGTTGGTCTATCAGTTATATTTGGGTAAAAGGACTATGCTACCATGGTCAATGTCTCTCTTTGAGGACTACTTGCAATCCTCACTAGCAAAGATTTTAAAAATCTGTTTTCTCTGGGGTGCTTAATAATTGGTCCATTAACTCAACAGCTCTCTCTTTCTAGGTAGATAACTCACAATTTTGTCACCACCCACTTGTAAATATTACAGTATTAAAATCTGACTAGCCGTAATCCATTAAGAGGTGGAACCTTTAAATGTAGTTTGTGTTGCCCAATTCTTTGAGTCAATCATTCTAAAATGCTCAGGTTTTTTTCCATTGCTCTCTATACAGAAGAATAACAAATGTTTGCTCCAGTAATGGGCAGCCAAAAATTTTACTGCCACACTGTGGGTGTGGTTTATTTTGTGGGTGTGGCTTGAAGGTCATGTAGGAGTAGGAGTGGCTTGCTGGCCATGTGACCAGATGGGAGTGGCTTGAACGATCATCATCGCTCAAGTGAACTGTTAAGTCCTCGACTTACAGCCTTACCAGTGTCGCTTGCTGGAATGACAATTTGCTTTGTGTTTCCCATGCTCTACTTCCTGAGTCACCCCCTGCCTCAGCCTCAGGCTGGATAGCTACGTGAACAGGTGCTGGTCAGCTGTTGAGAAAAGATGGGGGAGTAAAAGGACTCCCTGCAACTCCTTCCGGTGCTAGTCTCCCTGCTGCTTTCCGAAGAGTAGGAGGAAGTCGGGAGTGTTTTTTTAAAAAAATACCAGGAAGCCAAGGGAGAGTCACAAGAATATTATTGCTGTACTATGCCTTTTCACCTCAGCTGCGGGTGGAGAGAGGGCTTCTCTAGGGGGAAAAGACCACAGCCCAGACTGCTTTGGCATGGCTCGATTTGTCTCTCCTTGTGTCCCCTGCTGCTACTGCTGCACGCTCCTCGCTTATTTCCTCTTTCCTCCTTCCTGGCCTCAGGAGGTAGCTGCATGAGGCTGGAGGGGAACTGGGCAGGAGAGAGGGAAAGTCATCTGAGGCCAGGAAGGAGGAAAGAGGAAAAAAGCGAGGAGCATGCAGCAGCAGCAGCAGAGGGGAAAAAAGGAGAGCCGAACCAAGACCGTAATCCAGGAAGTGACTGCCACTGGTCAGCTGAAGCTGTGCACTCAGCTTCACTTCTGCCGGTGGAACTGCATTCCACCCCGTCCTGCCTGCTGCCCACCCCTGGTTTGCTCCATACAGAACAATAAGAGTTGGCAGCTTCTTAAAAGTAAAAATAGTATTTTTCTATTTTATAGCAAATACTATCCATATTTTAAACTGTTCCCACCACCTGCTTATAGAAACATCAAGACTAAAACCAGCATTGTCACCGTCATGATTACAAACCATGTAAACCCAGAGTCTCAGACATGACAATACAAAGTACAGATTCTTGTCCTCATTCCCCACCCCAATTTAACCTTGACATAAAAGGTTTTTTGACCAGTGCCTGCAATTTATATGCTGCAGGACTTATGCACATTTCCCATTATTTCCCTCCAGCCAGGTCTGACACCTTTAAAGCTTCAAATGATAATGCCACATTGTGAAGACAAAAAGAAAGTGCATTGAAGATGTACCTGAATAGCAGGAGGAAAAAGAATCACATTGCCAAGTGTCGCTTAGCAACATGATATATGAAGAATATCTATAAGAAGAAGCTACCACAAGACTGGACACTTCTGAATTTTCAGTTTAATATTTCATTATAATTCTTTCCTGCTCAGTTACACTTTAACAGATTTATAACATTGTTTATTTAGGATCCTTGGACCAGATTTGCATAATTTACACAGACAAAATTTATTCCTATCATATCAACTTAGACCCAGAAACTGTACATATTTTAAGGTCCCACTATGTAATTCTGTATCTAAAATCTAATCTCTGCATTAGATTATAATTTCCAAGGCAGATGATATTAGGCAGACAAAAGCTATGACGTAAAGCTTAAACATTACTACAACATAGAAATGTTTACGATTCTGATGATTTATGTTGCCTATAAACAGTAAGGGATTAAAAAATTGACATTAAAAATAAAAAAAACAGTAAGAAAGAAGAATGAAAGAGAAAATTAGAAAAACAGAGCAACAAGTTATCAAGTGTAACTTTATTTCAAGGATGATTCCTAGTCAGATACTACTGTATTTGTTACTTAATGTCTTTTTATTGCATATTTCTAGTTTGTTTATTATATTTATTTTGTCATACAAATATAGTATTGTATTGTAGTATGTTTAACATAATGTAAGTATAAAGTAGAGATAGAAAAGATTAAAAAGACATTAGGACAGGAATGGTAGGCACAAAGGTGCACTTATGCACGCCCCTTACAGACCTCTTAGAAAAGGGGAGAGTAGGCTAGAGAAATGGGCATGTGAAGTGGTTGGCAAACTGGTTACAATGGTTTTCATGAAGGATCTCATTAACCTTCTCCACCAAATAATTCAAGCATTGAGTTCATCGTGTTTAATTAGCAATTCAGCTCCACCAAGCAATTCCGGCAGGACCAAATATTGAAAGCAGAGAATGGAGTTGTAAATATATATTTATAACCACAGTACATTTGAAGTCAAGCACAAAATCCTTAAACTGATGAAAAATTAACAATATTTAAACTAACAATCCTTAAACTAACAAACATTATGGGATTTTAAAAAAAATCTTAGCCAAGAGATAGAAAAGATAAAAAAGACATTAGAACAGGAACGGTAGGTAGGTAGCCATTGGGAAATTCCAGGATTGTAAGATTGAGTAGAAAAGAAAAAAAATCTTCAGAAGAAAGCAAGCCATTCTCTATTTGGGCCACTTTTACGTTAAACCAAGAAAAATCAAGAATCAGATAAAAACTAACTGTTTCAGTAGATATTACTGGATATTACCTGTAAAGAAAGTTCCTGTGGACAATTGGGCAATCTCTAAAATTAATAAAGTTTAAAAAAATCAATATCAATTTTTTTAATTATATGTTTTTGGGAAGGGATTTTGAGCCATGCCCCTCAGACCACCGATTCAGATTAAATTAATTAGAAATTGCTATAGGTAATAGGTTTTTAATCTCACTTACCCTGAGCAGAAACACAGGCATTAGCAAAGGGGTTATGGTGCATCACATAATAAAGCCTATAGTCTTCAAACATAAATTAACATAGTTTATTTCAAGATTTCAAAATTCTCAAGCAAGAACTCTGAGACTTGACACAAGAACACTAAAATCTCTCAAGCATTTATCCAAAATCTGAGAACTGGATGTTAATTTTTGAATTCTTGCATTATTATTATTTATTTATTTTTAAATCTGTTTTGTCCTTTGTATTAGATCGAGTAAATATGCTTGAGGTGTGAAAAACTGTATTATAGCGTCTGTCTGATAACATTGAGGAATGATGTTTTCAAATTTGTTACTCCTTTAGTATGTATTAGTTAAATGTCATGTTTCTCTCCATTCTTAATACTGCTTACTTAGGTTAGGCACTCTATAACTTTAACCAATTACTCTTTAACTGACCTTAACAGTTTATCTACTTTAGCTGCACTATAGGCTTCTGCTAGGCAGACAAATAATGTAAAAAGGTTATATACCAGTTATATTGTGCACATTTCGAAGTATAGCAAGGCCATTAGTGACCTGAGGCCTTAAATTTACCAATAAGAGTGTTGTTGGAGAACTTGCTCACTGCTCATTCTATCTGCACTGCTTATCTCAGTTTAAAGCAAAGCTTTTTTCTATTGTGCTTGAGAAGTTATATACTGTTCATAGTAATGCACAATGTTAAGGAAGGTTGCATACAGATGATACAAGTCAGGTCTGGTTATGCCATCAGCAACTTGGTTTCCCTTAGTTTCTATGTTTGACATGAAACAAGTATCTGATGATCACCTATTTGGTAATAATTATGGTAATGGTGATCACCTATACAGTGATACCTCGTCTTATGAACTTAATTGGTTCCTGGATGAGGTTTGTAAGGTGAAAAGTTTGTAAGACGAAACAAGGAATCAATGGAAAAGCGATTAATGTGTGCAAGCCCAAAACTTGCCCCTTTTGCCAGCCGAAGCGCTCATTTTTGCACCTCTGGGATTCCCCTGAGGCTCCCCTCCATGGGAAACCTCACCTCCAGACTTCCGTGTTTTTGTGATGCTGCAGGGGCATCCTAGCAGCACAAAACGGGTGCTCCGCTGGCAACGGAAGTCCGGAAGTGGGGTTTCCCAGCGAGGGGAGCCTCAGCATAATTGCAGCATCGCAAAAACACAGAAGTCCTCGAAACCCCACCTCCGGACTTCCGATGCCAGTGAAGCGCCCAGTTTTGAGCTGCTGGGATTCCCCTGCAGCATCGCAAAAACACGGAAGTCCGGAGGTAGTGTTTCCCATGGAGGGGAACCTCAGGGGAATCCCAGAAGCGCAAAAACGGGCACTTCGCTGGCAACAGAAGTCCAGAGGCAGGGCATCCCAGTGGTGATGGCTTGGGTTTGTAAGTTGAAAATAGTTTGGAAGAAGAGGCAAAAAAATCTTAAACCCCGGGTTTGTATCTCGAAAAGTTTGTAAGACAAGGGATTTGTAAGACAAGGTATCACTGTATATGTATATAACATATACACAGATACATAGAAGTTATATTTTGTAGAGTTTTCAAAATGAGGGTCTTTGATTCCAGGAGCCTACAAATAAATATTCTTCCCATCAGTTGCGAGGCCTAGCAAAGAAATATCCAAGATAAAGTTCTGGATGAGAATCACAATGTGAAGCTGTGAAAATTGCTGTTGATCCAGCATTACAGATTCCTCCCAGGAACTTGCCTGGACTTCACCTACAAGTGGTCTCCAGAAATGCAGAAATTCTACATTTTAGAAGACAAATTGGCTTGGTGATTGAAGACCACACAATGTGATAAGTTCTTTATGTGGAACTCTCAAGGCAATTCAGGTTCCATTTGGCAGGACCCTATGACCAAGCTTTTGTAATAAAAAGTAATATTGTAAATGTTTCAATAAACATAAAATATATTAAAATATTTATTCTCTTTCCATTTTATCCTCCCATAGCACTATTTATTTATTTATTTATTTATTTATTTATTTATTTATTCATTCATTCATTCATTCATTCATTCATTTATCTATCTTTCTATCTTTCTATCTATCTATCTATTTATTTATTAGATTTCTATGCCGCCCTTTTCGAGGCGACTCAGGGTGGCGTACAACTTTATAAATGCAACAATATGTAAGAAATCTAAATTATTATAAAAAGGATATACAAATTATTAAAAATATATCAAAACCCCATTCATTTCAATCGTGCATGGTATTGGCCAGAGACAATCATATCACTCACGGCCCCCATGCCCGCCGGCAGAGGTAGATCTTCAAAGCTTTATGAAATATCAGAAGGAAGGGGGTGGTGTGTATCTCCAGAGGGAGTTCATTCCAGAAGGCTGGGGCCGCCACAGAGAAGGCTCTTCCCCTAGGCCCCGCCAGCAGACATTGTCTGGCCAACGGGACCTGGAGAAGGACAAGTCTGTGGAACCTAACCGGCTGCTGGGATTCATGAGGCAGAAGACGATCCCAAAGATAATCTTGTCCTAAGCCATGTAGGGATTTATAAGTCATAACCAGCACTTTGAATTGTGCCCGGAGGCCAATTGGTAACCAGTGCAGCTCATGGAGTGATGTTAAAAGGTGGGCAGATCTTGGTAGCCTCACTATAGCTCATATGGCTGCATTTTGCACAATTTGTAGCCTCCGAACATTCTTCAATGGCAGCCCCATGTAGAGAGCATTGCAGTAATTGAATCTTGGGGTGATAAGAATATTAATGAAACCATTGTGTGTCGAAGCATTAACATGAATTGTTTAAAATAGATGTATCTACAGTAGGAGTTTTAGCTAGCCAACTTGGTCATTTTTTTCTCCTGTTCTTCTTGGTTTCCAAAAGTCCAAAAGTCACACTAGATACTGACACTAAGCCTAGGCACCCACCCTAGGCAAATCAAGTATTGCAATCCTGCACCTCTTCTAATTCTTGCAAGAGGACACTTTGTGACAGGAGGCAGCTTGCAGTAACTGATTTTTTTTTAGTCCTCCTAAGGTTAAGTATGAAATGGACATATGAAGTGGGAGAGGAATAAGTATTCTAAACAGCCTTCTGTCCTTGAAGCTGGAAGAGAGAGAGAGAGATAGGAATAGAGAGAATGACTTTAATTAATGTGTTAGTGTATGTATGATTTAGGTAGTTCTACTGCAAACAAGAAAAGGCAGGAGAAGAGAAGCTGTTCGTTGAAACCTGATATTGCCCGATTATTTATTTATTTATTTATTTATTTATTTATTTATTTATTTATTTATTTATTTATTTATTTATTTATTTATTTATTTATTTATTTATTTATTTATTTATTTATTTATTTATTTATTTATTTATTTATTTATTTATTTATTTATTTATTTATTTATTTATTTATTTATTTATTTATTTATTTATTTATTTATTTATTTATTTATTTATTTATTTATTTATTTATTTATTTATTGGATTTGTATGCCGCCCCTCTCCAGAGACTCGGGGCGGCTAACAGCGACAATAAAACAGTGTACAATAGTAATTTGGTATTGATGATTAAAAATCAATTAATATAAAAACCAAACATACATACATACATACCATGCATAGAATTGTAAAGGCCTAGGGGAAAGAGGATCTCAATTCCCCCATGCCTGGCGGCAGAGGTGGGTTTTAAGTTGTTTACGAAAGGCAAGGAGGGTGGGGGCAGTTCTAATCTCTGGGGGGAGTTGGTTCCAGAGGGCCGGGGCCGCCACAGAGAAGGCTCTTCCCCTGGGTCCCGCCAGGCGACATTGCTTAGTTGACGGGACTCGGAGAAGATCCACTCTGTGGGACCTAACTGGTCGCTGGGATTCGTGCAGCAGAAGGCGGTCCCTGAGGTAATCTGGTCCGGTGCCATGAAGGGCTTTATAGGTCATAACCAACACTTTGAATTGTGACCGGAAACTGATCGGCAACCAATGCAGATTGCGGAGTGTTGGTGTAACATGGGCATATTTGGGAAAGCCCATGATTGCTCTCGCAGCTGCATTCTGCACGATCTGAAGTTTCCGAACATTTTTCAAAGGTAGCCCCATGTAGAGAGCGTTACAGTAGTCAAGCCTCGAGGTGATGAGGGCATGAGTGACCGTGAGCAGTGACTCCCGGTCCAAGTAGGGTCGCAACTGGTGCACCAGGCGAACCTGGGCAAACGTCCCCCTCGCCACAGCTGAAAGATGTTTCTCTAATGTGAGCTGTGGATCGAGGAGGACGCCCAAGTTGCGAACCTTCTCTGAGGGGGCCAGTGATTCTCCCCCCAGGGTAATGGACGGACAGATAGAGTTGTCCTTGGGAGGTAAGATCCACAGCCACTCCGTCTTGTCTGGGTTGAGTTTGAGCTTGTTGACACTCATCCAGGCCCTAACATCCTCCAGGCACCGGCCCATCACTTCCACTGCTTCGTTGGCTGGACATGGGGTGGAGATGTATAACTGGGTATTAAAACATCCAAAGTAAATCTCGATACATCTTATAAGGCCAGCACCAGACATCTGTCTGCATGAGTAAAGGGAATTATTTCCATTCCCTAAACTGGCTAAGAAATTCTGGGAATTGAAGTCCACACCTCCTCCAGTAGTCAAAAGTTGAGAAGCACTGCTGATTAGAGGTGGGTTTCAGCAAGTTCTGAGTAGTTCGGAGAACCGGTAAATACCACCTCTTATTGGCCCCACCCCCATTTATTCTCTGCCTTGTGAGTCCCAACGGTTGACCTATCCAGATTCCTAAGAGGTCAGTAAGGGGCGAGTACAAGTGCACTAGAGTGCCTTCTGTCCCCTGTCCTATTGCTCTCCTATATCTCCTATTCCTTTCTTCTATTCCTATATCTCTTCTTCTATTCTTTCATTGATATGTTCTATTACTATACCTTCTTTTCTATTATTTCTTAGATATATTTTACTATGAGCATCTCCTCTATAACCTTCATCATGTATTTTACTATGTGTATATAGATATAGACCCACTAAAACCCTCACTGTGTATTGGACAAAATGAATAAATAAAATAAATAAACTGATTGGGGGGAAATGGAGATTTTTCAGTAACCTTCCCCTGCCACACCAACCAAGCTATACCCACAGAACCAGTAAAAAAAATTGAATCCCACCACTGCTGCTTATGTGAAACCCATACAGGGATCCAATCTCTGGATTCTCCTCCATTCCTGATGGTAGCAATGACAAACACAGACTGGTGGTGAAAATGCCAACATAGAAAAACAACTACCATATTTTTTGGAGTATAAGATGCACAGGAGTATAAGACACACCTTCATTTTGGGGGAGGAAACTAGGGAAAAGAATCTGCTTATCAGGTATTCATCTGGCTAGTGTCCTTAGTCTTGTCAGCTTCAGCACATTATTTTATCCCCTACTTAGGGCTTAAAAAAACTTTTATTCTGAGAGAGTAACCATCAAAGAGCTTGCAAGACAGTAAGAGCTGGGAACATCATTAGGACTTGGAAAGAAACATTTGGAGCAAGTAGAGCAATGGAAAAAACCCTGCAAAGACTTAGAGCTTGGAAAACATTCTTCGCAGAGAGTAACAATGAAAGAGCTTGCAAGCCGGTAACATTGTTAGTACCTGGTTAGGGCTGGAAAGAAACTTACTCGGAGCAAGTTAGAGCAATGAAAAAAACCCTGCAAAGACTTAGGGCTTGTAAAACATTATTCACAGAGAGAAACAATAAAAGAGGTTGCAAGGTGTTGTGGTTAGCTCTGGCCCAGCTCCTGCCCCAAGGAATGTGGAGGTGGATGTGGGGGAAACATCCACATGCCGCAGGCCTGTTTTGCTCCTGATGGAATCTGCCGACAAAGCCTCCTCTGACCAAGGAAGTGTGAGTGACAGGGAAGAGGGGAGTTTGGCAGACAGCCCAGGAGGAGATCAATCATCTGTATCATCCCTGGATTCTGAACAAGAATTAATGACACATCCACACATGCGTAGAGCGATGCATAGGAGACAACAACTACAAGAGAAAATGAGGCCACCTGTGGTTCGGTGGGGCTGCTGTAATTAGTGCTACAGATAAAAGTGCAGCTTGGTGTTTTAGCCTCATGGCAGTTTATCTGATTCATTGTTTCATCAAGATCGTGGTTTTTGTGCTGTTCAAGATTGTGTATGGACTCTCTGGACTTTAGAATTGGACTCAATTTCCCAGTTATTGGGTGAGCAATTGGATTGCATTTAAAATCCCTTTGACATTTAAAAAGGGAGCTGTTTCTGTTTTTCTATTTATAAAAACTTTTGGGTTTTCCTTTTATCGTGTGGTGTGTGTCTTCCTGGACTAATTACCCTGTAATTACGGGCGGTTGAAACATACCGGCAGAACACAACGTAAGAACTGGGAAGATCATTAGTAGCTAGTTAGGGCTGGGGGGGGGGACCTACATTTAGAGTATAAGATGTACCCAAATTTTCAGCCTCTTTTAGGGAGGAAAAATGTATGCCTTACTCTGAAAAATACAGTAGCTTGAGAGAGTTGAATCATGGCTTTTATTGATAAAGGCAGTCTTTATGATCTCATGTCCGTTTATACATTTCAGGATGATTTTATCATGAAAGTGATTTAAATACTAGTAGCTCTTTTAAGAACGTTGAGACCTGGGTTCTTAACGTGGAATACGGTTAAGATGTTTGCCAAACAATGAATACGTTAAGTAATGGGAAGGAAGAGAAAATATTCATTTAATTAGATTGAGTTTTGTTCATTGACAAAAGACTCTTCATGCATAAAAAACAAGCAGAGAAAAGCTGAGAAATAATATTAGGTGTATATGCAGGTAAATGGTGATTATAGAGAAAATCTTCTCTCAAGGCTGAAGCCAACTGTAAATAGAGCACAAAGGAGGTTTAAAAGACAAACTTTCAGTGTCATCCATAATCACCGTTCATGCCAAGGACTACTTTCTCAAAGCTGCTTCTCAAGCCTTGCGATTTGCAGCAGCGCACTTCTTATTACAGGATACATTATGCAGAAACTCTCTGCTATATGATGGGACATGGCAACCCTGCTGTGAGAATGCCGATCAGCACTTCTTTTAAGGCCTTTTCTCAATTGTCAGCAAAGTATTTTTTTTAAGGTTAAAAGGTGTAAAATTATTCTGAAATGCTTTTCTGACCTGTCGTCTTTCACACTTTAAAAAGCTAGAGTTCTTTTTCTCCTACCTAATTTTTTTTGTTGTTATTGATAATGGAGATATAAGAATCAGTCTTGGAAGCAGCAATAAATGACATTAGAAAAATAAATCCACCTTCTGTTTCATTACATATCCATAAATGTCTGCATAAAATGTCTACAGATAGGTTTATCTGATGGACTGGAGACTAATTTTAAGTACAGGCATATTTCAACTTTTTTGCCCTTTTACTGGTTTCATTCTATTTTGAAATGCATTTTTTTTTCAATTAATGGCAAAAGACAACTTTATAAACACTCATCTATATTTCATTATATGATCTAATAACATCATATACAAAGTAGTAGTCAAATTATTTTTTAAAGAAAACTACCAACACAGAGGTATAATTTTCACATAAACTACTATTCGAAAAACATTACCTGTAGTTTGACAGGGGTGTGATGGCTGAGTGACAAAGACCCTGAGCTTGTCAGACAGAATGTTGACAGCTTGGGTTTGAGACCCCAGTGTTGTGCAATGGGATGAGCTCTCATTACTTGCCCCAGCTCCTGCCAACCTAGCAGTTTGAAAACATGTGAATGCCAATAGATAAATAGGTACCACTTTGGTGGGAAGTAATAGTGTTTCAAGCACTTTGGTATACAGTCCTGCTCACTTCATGGTCACAGATGTGTCTTTAGACAACGCTGACCCCTTGGGCTAAGAAAGAGATAAACATCACTTCTTAGAGTTGGACATAAATAGACAGGGGAAACCTTTACCTTTAGATATCCAAAGGATAAAAGACTGATAATATTTTTCTTTAAACATTTTTTTCAAGTTGCTTAACTTTAACTAACCAGGATGCATAATCGTTGGAAGTGAATAATTTTATTATAATAATAATAATAATAATAATAATAATAATAATAATAATAATAATAATAGTAATAATTCATTAGATTTGTATGCCGTCCCTCTCCAAAATTTGTTATTTCCAAATCCAAGAAGTAAAATTGTCTGTGGTTTAAGATTTTCATTTGTGATTATTTATACTCCAGTACCAGGCCAAAAAGTTTTTTTTTTAAATATATCTTTATTAGTTATTTACATTCCAAACAGGGAAAAAACAACATAAACAAACATACAAACAAGAAACATTACATAATAAAGCATAATGCTTTATACAATAATTTACATTGGTATCAGAACTTAACATAAATGCCAGCTGTTTGGCTGGACCTTATTGTTTACAGCTTATTTATTTAAACCCATTTCATTTCCTATAAATTATAAATTAATCTTCTTAAATTACCTTGTTTCTATCTCTCTATACTTTTTTCCTGGGGTTATATTTAACTGCGAATTAGTGGTTCAATAAAAGTGGTTATGTTTGGTAATAGTTTCTTTCTCCATTTTCCCCCTAAAGTTTTTGAAGGTCCTTTCAGGTTATGTTTCACACAGTGAAGGGCTACCAAAATGTTTACTACCACACTGTGGGCATGGCTTATGCAGGATGCTCTGAATTTTCTTTCAACAACTTTCAGTGCAAACTGGGTGCTCTAGGGTGGAGTTCCATTTTTGCTACCCCATTGCGTTCCTCCCCATCTGGGCAGTAGCCCACCCCTAGTTTCACGTGATATTTTGTATGGCTGGGCAGAATCTTTTGATTATAAAAAGATGTTTCAGAGTCATGAAAGTTACATCAGTTTATAAGATTTAAAGCAGCAACACTTTCCCCCAACAGAATTGTCCCTGGAAAAGATGCAGCTGCTTTAAAGAGTTGCAGACAATTGCTATAATTGTTCTTGTATGGCCTGAAGCACCTTGACAGAAATAGCTAGAGGTATAACAAGCAGGAAGAGGGAGATTATGATCCCGCTATATAGAGTGCTGGTGAGACCACATTTGGAATACTGTGTTCAGTTCTGGAGATCTCACCTACAAAAATATATTGACAAAATTGAATGGGTCCAAAGATGGGCTACAAGAATGGTGGAAGGTCTTAAGCATAAAATGTATCAGGAAAGACTTAATGAACTCAATCTGTATAATCTGGAGGACAGAAGGAAAAGGGGGGACATGATCGAAACATTTAAATATGTTAAAGGATTAAATAAGGTCTAGGAGGGAAGTGTTTTTAATAGGAAAGTGAACACAAGAACAAGGGGACACAATATGAAGTTAGTTGTAGGAAAGATCAAAAGCAACATGAGAAAATATTATTTTACTGAAATAATATCCTTGGAACAAACTTCCAGCAGATGTGGTAGATAAATCCACAATAACTGAATTTAAACATGCCTGGGGTAAACATATATCCATTGTAAGATAAAATACAGAAAATAGTATAAGGCAGACTAGATGGACCATGAGGTCTTTTTCTGCCGTCAGACTTCTATGTTTCTATGTGTCTATGAATTTGAAATACTCCATGGTGCCAGTATTTTAGGGAATTGCATAATCAGACAAATAAATCAAATCAATATTGTAATAACAGCAGATAACAATTTGTTATAAAGGTATCTGTCAGCGATTAGAGTCCCATTACTGCATTAAGTACCTAGCTTGGGCAAAAAAGGAAAACTGAGCAAAGGAAAATAATATTAAAATAGAAAGTCACGTATATAGCCAAACCAATGTCTTGATAGACAGTTTCCTTATGTTTTGAAAAATCAAAAGGGATTAAAAAAAAAAAAATCAAACCAGCTGTTTGACTGATGTGCATAGTTTCAGAAAAGATGGTCTGCGAGAGAAAACAAAGCCACATTACTGCACATTTTCCAGAGAAGATGCTAATTAGTCAGTACTATAATCCAGTCTGAAATTGCAAGACACACTGTGCACATTTGACGCTTCCAGGGATAAGTGGAGTAGATTTGCCCTCCTCCCCTGGTTCCAACAGCTTCTTGCATATCTCTAAAATATATTCCGTGCAATTATGAGGTTCTGTAGGGTAGATTTTGATAGTCCCGGTTTTGCTGACAGGAACGGGTTTATCATCAGCAACGTTTCTGAATGTCCTTCTGTGAAACAAAGCACTCTCTGGCCTATTGTTTTGTACAGTTTTAAATTATTTAATTTGCATAGTTTTAATAGGTTGATTACTTTTCTGTTTATCTTTTTATAATCCATAAACCATCCAGAGTCACTTTATGGGGGAAATGGGTGGCATAAAAATTTAATAAAACAAACAAATAAAATACTATAAGTATTTTTTTAAATATTGGATTTGTCTCGCTATAATATTGTTTTTTATTATTGCTGTGAGCCGCCCCGAGTCTTCGGAGAGGGGCGGCATACAAATCTAATAAATTATTATTATTATTATTATTATTATTATTATTATTATTATTATTATTAAATTATCTGTAGAAGAGAAAGGGCTGTAGATATCAGAAAGGGCTGTTTAATACTATAAACAGTTTTCAATACTACTTTCTAGAAATCTTTTTATACCATTTCTGAAAGATACCCTTTATAGAAATAATGTGATATATTTTCAAATTGCCCTGAAAGATCTATTGTTCTTATTATTTTCTAGCAATCTTTCTTAGCAGAAAATCTCCGGTTTCTTCTCTGTTTCCCTTTCCCCAATTTTTAATACCATCCACTCAATCTTCTACATGCATGTTTGTATAATGCTTAAACTGTGATAAACAAAATTTGACAAAACACTAACAATGAAAGGTCTACTGTATTTGAGTTTTGCAATTCATATTCAGTCATATGCATATTTGGAAACAAGTTCCATAACTTGTTTATAAAGACTTGCCAAGTAGATTTAGGGCAACAACCCCGAGCAAATTAATAGAATGAACTGATTATCAAAGGATTTGTAGAAACACAAATGGATGTATATTAAAATGAACTAAATATGAATTTGTTGGAACAGAAAAAGAGTTCTTTTTATGTGTGCATTGTGCATACTCCTATCGTAACAGAATTAGCTTTAATACATTTGTAATCATGCAATAGTTATAATATATAAATATTACTATTATTATATTTCATTGTCTTTCATTACTTATTAAATATTCTGAGTTCACTATATTTTTTCATCAATAGATTTCAGCTAAATGGTGGAATTACTGAAGGAAAAGATACACTCCAGTCTAAAAACAAAAGAATAGTTGTCACAATCTTAGGCAAACTTACTTAGAATCAAGTATCAGTGAATTCATTGCAATCTTTTTCTCAGTAAATCTGAATTGTATTGGGTTCTGTTGATTCCACTTAAACACCAGAGCATAAAAGTTAATAAAGAAAAAAATGATGAGTGGATTTCCAAATAATTTAACATACCACATACAAAAAATTAAATGAGGTAACAGCACCCCCTTCTGAGAACAAATACTGAATTCTTGAACAACCCTCACTTTACAGCATAATTGAGACTTTTTTGTTTTGGTCACTTGACTTTTTAAACTGAGCTCATTATTTCAGTCCACTTTTCTTCATGTGCAGGATATGAAGAAAGCATGACTATAAGCAGTGCTGAAGTCAATATATAATATACTGTATATATATATATATTGAAGGAACATCACAGCTCCATTTTTGCCTTTCAGCCCCGCCAGGGGCCAAATCGCAAGGCAGATAGATAGATATTCGACAAAAATAAAATCACACATAACCCTTCCCTGGTACAAGCTGATACAAGAAATGACCCTGTAGCCTAAAGGATAAGGTCTCTGCCTTATGAGGCAGAGGCCCCAGGTTCAAATCCCAGTAAGGGTGTGGCTATCTGATGAAGGCAAATAAGCCCGAAATAGATCTACATCGAAACGTCGCCAGGAGTTATGCCTAGACCCATATACCTATACCATGAAAATATATGAAAACAAATGTGTGTGTGTGTAATGCATGCTGATTAATCATGAGTATAACATCAAAGTCATTGTCTGAAGCAAGTTTACTTCAGTTCAATCCTATTCAGTTCAAAAGGTGAAATTATTTAGATAAAAACCAGTAATTCATCTCTTGACTAAAATTACTTTTTTCCTGACAATATCTGTTAAAATAACAGACAATATCTGTTAAAGTAATATTTCACCAGGTACTTTTATTTACTGGATTGTGTCTTGTGTACTTTTTCTTCGAAATTGTTCCAAGAGGTTTACAATATCTTCAATTTATTTTTTTTTTAAACCCAGTAAATAAAACTTAATATGTCTCTCTTTCTGCCCTAAGTTCAAGTAGAGGTATATATCATTCCTACCTCAAACTTTTCTTCACAACTACAGCCGTGGCTGGCTGAGAGATGATGGAGCTTTGATGACTAAGATAAGACTTGAGCTTGAGTTTCCCAAACCTCAACTGAATACTGTACTGTAAACATTCCACTGTATTGGTTCATGAATTGATTGGCTTCCTCAGGCTTGGTTCCACAGATATCTTAAGCCAAAAAGCTTCAAAACCCTTGTGTATCCACTTGAGCTTTCCACATCCAAATCCCCCTGGATTATGGTGTAAAGCTGCAGAGGCTTCTGAAATAATGGAAGGTTGCTCTGACTGCCATAAATCAATTTGGGAAATTCCTCTGTCTTTCTACATCTCCTGTTTTAAAGACATGTACTGACACATCCTCCAGCTGTTGGGATTTCCCCCCCCCCTCCAGGTAAATATACGTAACTACAGAGAAGAAATGGGTCATTTTATGTCTTTCTATTCTTAAGAACCTAAGCCTAAGTTTTAATTTTGCCTACACTGCATAAAATAAATTCAAAATGAGTTATATAAAAATATAATCAATATGACTATAGAAAAAATAGTAGCAAAAAATTCAATCACTAACCCTAAAGAAGAGTATGTAATTGAGTTTATTTGTTGGCTAATATTGGCTAATATTAACATCTTTGCCAGAATGGTCTGGTTCAGACGTAAACCAAAACTAATGAAATAGTTTTGAATAATCATCTTATAAATAGATTCATACTATACTGAATGTTTGGCTATTCCTTAACCTAAGATTACAATAGTCATTTTTAAAAACATTATGTTAAATTTTATTTATTTATTTATTTATTTATTTATTTATTTCTATCTATCTATCTATCTATCTATCTATTATTATTATTATTATTATTATTATTATTATTATTATTATTATTAGTTCTGTCTGGGTTCCCCCAGACGTCAACACCAATTAAAAAGAGTATCCAGACACGCTGGTAAAAAGCAAAGTTCTTTTATATCTTTGAAAACAAACACAGATAACAAAAACTTTTCTAGAGTCTCCACATCTTTTTTTTTTACATTTGGGGGTACAATAGCATCACAGAATTGATTACATCTGCATATTAGTGTTTTTGTATTTGATCCTTTTGTTCTCAAGTTTTCTTAAATCTTTTTATTCTTGTTTGATGTTGTTCTGTCTGGGTTCTCCCAGACGTCAACACCAACTAAAAAGAGTAGCCAGACACGCTGGTAAAAAGCAAAGTCATTTAATATCTTTGAAAACAAACACAGATAATAAAAACTGTTCTTACAAACTGGAATGCTATGAAGCTTCACAGAAGAGTCACGACGGCCAGACAATAGAACAAGCTTCTTGCTGGCACACACACCACTGTAGATAATAAAACCCACACCTCCCCCAAGTTTTCAGCCTTCGAGGCCACAAGCCAGAATCAGAAACGCCAAGGATCGAAGCAAGGTCACAGGACTCCCAAAAGATAACTCTCCACAATACAGGAAGGGCGGGCCTGCCTTTTCAACCTTTCTGAGGAGAACCACACGCAAACCCAGCTGTTGCCTATTAGGGATGGAAATACCTGGCTAATTGTCCCCTTCGTTGTGCTGCCCTTCTCTGCCTCATATCTATGATGGCTTGTGCGTTCTCATCTAATGACTCCAGGCTACTCGCTGGGGAGAGCTCCCCCCCGGGGGTCTCAGGCTGTTCTCCCTCCTCCTCGTCCTGACATTCCTCTTCCCCGTCTGCCTGGTCCTCCTCCTCCTCCTGTTCCTCATCCTCCCCCTCTGAGCATGGAGCCGGCAGAGTTCCAGCCGTTCCCTGAGGAGCCTCAGACTGAATCACAACAGTTTCCTAGTGTTTATTACTAACACTTCATTCCTTCCTCCCAAGAT
Organism: Erythrolamprus reginae; assembly: GCF_031021105.1. Classification (NCBI taxonomy): domain Eukaryota; kingdom Metazoa; phylum Chordata; class Lepidosauria; order Squamata; family Dipsadidae; genus Erythrolamprus; species Erythrolamprus reginae. The sequence continues at coordinate 105,890,130 of NC_091953.1, read as the reverse complement.
AATTCAAAATACATTGCTAAAAATCAAATTTCAAGCTTGCTTATAAATGTTCCCACCTATCTTATTAAGGGAGCCTAGAATTATTTTGTACAACTTAATTTTTAAAGTTCTTTTCCCTTTGATCTCGAAAATAAATGCAAACATGAAGCTCTTTAGTGTTTCAAGTGGCAACAGTTGTAAGCAATTCACATTAAAGTTGTGTATCAAGAAGATGACAGAAGAACATCACTTAGCCTCCTTTTGTTGATGAGTGGATTTTTTATTTTTATTTTTTTTGCACTGGTGTGTGATAAGGTTTCTCCCCAAAAAAGAAGAAGAAAAGAAACATGTAAGGAATCAGCCTAACAAATCTGTTAAATATAATGGGACAAAAAGACTGGAAAGCCACATAAATCTCAGAGAAAATTGAACAGATGAAATCTATGTTGGACGTTCGAACTATCTGGCACATTTGAGTCCTGGCCCCCTGAAGATAAGACTTGAAAAGAGGATATATTGCCTATCGATAGCGCCACAGAGCATGTCCTTTTGAGCTTCAGAAATATATTCTCTTTGCCCCTCTGTATACACACACACACATACACACACGGGCAAAAGATGAATGTACATATAGATATCACTTATTAGTGTTGTTTTTAAAATATTGCAATTTTTCCATTCATTATTTAGGGAATATTTTGCCAAGTAGGCTTTTCAATAAGGAAAAACGCTAACTCACCCCCTTTGCTGTCTGTTGAATTATTCAGGCATGATTGTTAACAAAAGACATTGTTTGTTAAGGTATTGATTGACTGTCTCATGCTATATTTCCTGCTATAAATATCAAGCACGATTCTTTTACTCATGAATACAGCATCAGACCTGTAGGATACTAACATAGGCTCTCTGCCTTCATTTCCCAGCTTGCTTTCTGCTGGTGAGTTCCACAAATCCTTTCAATGAGAGATATAAATCTGTTTTCTTACCAGATTGTTCTGTCGGGCTCTCTGGTAGAATCCTCCCGAAAATTCACAGGTACAAATTTCAGACACACACATGTTTGAAAATTCAAAAAAATGTTGTTTATAATGAAAAGTCACTTAAACTAAGCCCTCTTTTTGTATAGCAAAGAGAACTCGTCTCCAAATAAAACTGGTAATTGGTACAAGTCCCTTATCAGTTCTGAGGTACTTAGCTTGCAGCTGTGAGGCAATTCACAGTCTTTCTTCTTTCACAAAGTGAAACACCCTTTGCTCTGCTTTAGCTTCAAAGCAGGGGAAAAGCAACACACCAAGATCCAAGTCAGCAAGGCAGGCATGAAACACAACAATAAGATAATCCTCCACAATGGCCAAACCCACAGGCTGCTATTTATAGCAGCCTCACTAATTACCACAGCCCCACCCAACCACAGGTGGCCTCATTTTCTTTGATAATAATCTCTTAGTTGTTGCTGCCTATGCATCGCTCTCCTCATGTGTGGCTGTATCATTAACTCTTGTTCTGAATCCAAGGAGGAGCTAGATAATTGATCTCCTTCTGAGCTGTCTGCCCCACTCTCCTCCTCCCTGTCACTCATGTCTTCTTGGTCAGAAGAGCCTTCATCATCAGATTCCACCGGGAGCAAAACAGGCCTGCAGCATGTGGATGTCTCCCCCACATCCACATTCCTTGGGGCAGGAGCTGGGCCAGAGCTAACCACAACACCAGATAAATAAGTCAAACTTTGTTTAAAGATTTTATTTTTTCCCCTTAAAATTATAAAAATTATATTATATCAAATAAAAATAGACCTGCTCAATTGGGTCAGATCATTTGTGAATAAACCACAGATTCAAAAACATTAACATAACATTAACACAACCTAACAATAACATAACACAATATCACAACACAACACAACACAACACAACATAACATAATATAAGAAGATGTAGGAACAGTATTGGCTGCTGAATAGACCTTCCCTGATCCTTACCTCTATGCCAAGATTCAAAATGCCTTGATTTTTACCACCACCTTTTAATATTGTTTCAAAAGCGAGGGAGTTTAAACATACAACTCAATGGATAGCTTGGTGGGCACTTGTTATAAGTATCTTGACCGTAACTTGGCCAGTTGAACTACTTCCAAAACTATTTTAAGAGAGAGACACTGTTTCTAAAAATTCTCGTCTGCAGATCTTGGACGTGGAATTCATGTCCTTGTTACAAGTGGCAGTTGAGATATAAAGCACAAATGAAAGAATCATTACATGCAAGTTGGAAAGCTTGCTAAGTAACTGTTACCGGTTACCGTAGATAATATACAGTAGATAAAATGCTCAAAATCAAGAGTAATTAAATACTGTACAATTTTAATTTGTTGTCAAGTCAGTTCTAAGCAAAGGTGTACTGTACCCATCTTAATGTGTACAAAGATAAGGTGAACCTTTCCAGTACACCTTCTTGAAAAAAGATAAAGGTAAAATCTCCTTTGAATAGAGCTTGAATCTATGGTAAAGTTACTGGCAAACAGGTAGCAAAAGCAATGGCTCGATAGATGTAGAATCCTTGTGTTCTGAAAAATCAAAAGGGAACAATAAAAAAATCAAATCAGCTCTTTGGCTGATTTCTATTTCTTCAGAAAAGATGCTCTATGAAGGTGTACCTAAAAGAAAAACAATGCCATTCTCCTGAATATAGGAGGGGTGCTATATTTCTGTAGTAAATTTAGATGTGAAAACTTTTCTCAGCAATTTCAAAGTTCTCCTTGAATAGCAACATTAACTTTTATGTACTTCTTTCTCCTTCAGCTTTCTGAATGTGTCCATGCCATTATTTTCTGGATTAAGCATGACCTTCTTTAGATTGTTGAATAAATTCCTTTTTATTTGAATCATTTTAATTTAAATATTTCCAGGCATAATGAGGAAATTCAAGATCTTTTTCCTTAGTCCCCTCTTTTTAAAGAACATTTTAAAAAATAATTGATTTTTCTCCTTTTGCGATCCAAATGTTCGTTGGATCTAGCTAGTCACCTATATATATTCATTGCCTTTGCATTAATCTATTTTATAATAAGGATTCCTGCCTTGGGCAGGGCGTTGGACTAGTTAACCTCCCAGGTCCCATCCAACTCTGTTATTCAATTAATCTCTTAATCTAGTAGCTATAAAGCATTTACCAGTAAGAAGCTGAGAATACATCATTAACCCTGGAGAAAACATTATCTGGATCCTTTTCAGTCAGATTTCAGACCCAGATATGGGACAAAATTAGCATTGGTTGCACTCATAAATGATCTCTGGCAGGAACAGGGCGGAGGTGGTGCTTCTGTTGTTGGTCTTCTTGATCTCTCAGCAGCTATCAATACCATCAACCATAATATCTTTGGGAGGCAATTTAAGTAGTTGGGGGCACAGTTTTATGCTCATTTCTGCCTTCCTCTAAGACTGGTCCAAATTGGTGTGAATAGGGAGCAAGAGGTCCAGCTCATGGCCCCTATTTTGTGGGGTGCCACAGAGGTGAGGGCTCTTTCTGCTTCTTTATAACATCTACATCGAGGTGTCAAACTCAAGGCCTGGGGACCAGATCTGTCCTGCAGGACTGTCCTGGAAACAGTGAAGGACCAGCCCGCGGTGCCTCTGCTAACAAAAATGGAGCTACAGATGCAGATAATGGAATGTTCCCAATACTGATAACCAGTATGGTATTTTCAAGTAATGTTTTTATTTTATCTTTTCCCACACTCTATACGAAGAGTTCCTTATACAATGCCTCTGGAAATAGCTGTGTATTTTACTTCTTTCATACCATAAAAATGTGTGCCATCCTATCTGTAAGTCATATCCTTCCAAAACCAAAAGTCTTCTGTTTCTTAAAAAAATCCATTCTCTCATCCATGTCAATACTGCAGCATCATAACATAACTCCCAGCTTGTAAGTCCAAATCCACCTCTTAATCTTACATCTTGTGGGTTCCGAGTTCTCTGCGTACTACGAACATTGCATAGCAGACAGATGCAAATCTGAGCACTACAGATAGTCCTCACTTTAGTAAATGCAATTGGGACCAGCAAATTGGTTGCTATGCAACATGCTAAGTGGGAAATTATTGACTGCAACCAGGTTTATGAATTTACTCCCCTTGGGTCATTAAGCAAAACAATGTAATTGCTAAGTTATTTACTATGCCTCTGCAGTGAAGGGCTACCAACATTTTTACTACCACACTGTGGGCATGGCTTATGCAGGGTGCCCTGCATTTTCTTTCAACATCTTTCAGTGTAAATTGGGTGCTCTGGGCTGGAGCTCCATTTTTGCTACCCCACTGCGTTCCCCCCGCCCCCACCCTGGTCTGGGCAGCAGCCCACCCCTGCCTCTCTGTATCAAAATGATTATACAGAAGGTCCACTCTGCACTGGCACCGCTTATATCAACCTTCCCCAGGCCTATCCCCACTCCCAGATGTATTAAATTAGAATCCCAATACATTCAGAAGTCACATGCTTGGCTGGTTTTTGGATTCAGTGCATCAGTTAGAGAGGATAGGAGCAAAACACAGAACTACTTTTATATCTTTTAAAATGTATCCTTAGTTTCAATGTTTCAAGAGTTTATAGGAGGCATGGTCTGGCAAAAATTAGAGCTAAAATAAGGACTTCCTCCTATTCTATTCTAATAATTGAAACTCAATTTTTTTTTCTGAATTCCATCTTGCATGGACTTTCAAAATTACAGGTGAGTAAAAGGAATGATGGAAGAAGCAGCTAGAAATGGACTTCAGAACTTGAAGAAACCAGTACCAACCCCCTACTTATGTATCAGTGTGAGGGCATATCACAATACATCCCCCAAACACTTATGGAACATTTATCTCTCCTGAGTCTAATTATCCAACAAATCAATCTAGTAAACATTCCTCACAGCATGGGTCACTCTCTATGTAAAATTATAGGGCTTAGAATATTTACTAATTGAGCAAGCTGATTGGCTGCATATCTGTAAGTGTCTTCTAATATATTTAATTGCAATGTTTTTGAATCTGTATAGTCTGAGACCCTCTCAGAATCAGCACTTAGTCCCTTTCACAATTATAAATGTCAGCAGCAATAAAGAGGCTTTCCATGTCTCCAAAGTGAAACACAAAATTAATCTTATGTGCCTGGCATAAGGACTCGGAGCTTTTTTTAAACTTCCATTATTGAAAATTATGGGATTAGAAGGGGGGGGGACATCTATGTACATCATGTCTAGTCAAAAACCAAAGGGCCTGTTGAGTTAAAATCTTATTTATTTATTTATTGCATTTAGTATATTTTATGGATGTGCAAAGCTTCTGTTGTGGTTAGCTCTGGCCCAGCTCCTGCCCCAAGGACTGTGGATGTGGGGGAGACATCCACATGCTGCAGGCCTGTTTTGCCCCCGGTGGAATCTGATGATGAAGGCTCCTCTGACCAAGAAGACATGAGTGACAAGGAGGAGGAGAGTGGGGCAGACAGCTCAGAAGGAGATCAATTATCTAGCTCCTCCTTGGATTCAGAACAAGAGTTAATGATACAGCCAAGCATGAGGAGAGCGATGTATAGGCAACAACAACTGAGAGATTGTTATCAAAGAAAATGAAGCCACCTGTGGTTGGGTGGGACTGTGGTAATTAGTGAGGCTGCTATAAAGAGCAGCGTGTGGGTTTGGCCATTGTGGAGGATTATCTGATCGTTGTGTTTCGTGACTGCTTTACTGACTTGGACCTTTTGTGTGCTGATTTTCCCCCCCTTTGAAACTAAACCAAGTGTGTTTCACTTTGTGAAAAAAGAAGAACTGTGAATTGCCTCACAGCTGCAAGCTAAGTATCACAGAACTGATAAGGGACTTGTACAAATTACCAGTTTGTTTGGAGACAAGTGCTCTTTGCTATCCCAAAAGAGGGCTTTGTTTAACTGAATTTTCATTATAAAGAACATTGTTTTGAATTTTCAAACGTGTGTGTGTCTGAAATTGTATCTGTGCATTTCTGGGAGGATTCTACCAGAGAGCTCGACAGAACAGCTTCAAAGGGCATTCACTTCAGCAATGCTTTGGGTGAAGCCATCCACTAGAAATCAGGCATTGCTTTCTTCTCTGTTTTTTTCCTGAGGCTACTTATAGCTCTTGAACTTGCTTGAAGAGGTTTCCTGGTCCAGAAGAATCTGGTTGCCATCCAGGACTTCTGTAGGGTGAACAAACCAGTGTAGAGAATAAAGAGGATGATCTTGATGGAGAGAGGAGAGATCAATTACCAAAATAACAAAAAGGGAAACATTGCTAACTTCAGATAATGAAGGTTATGACCAAGAAAGCCTTAGTTCAGCTTTGATTATGTACCAATTGTAGCCTTACCTGGAATGTGAGGACCTTATAACAGTGACGCATGCTCTGATCACTATCAACCTGGATCACTGTAATGCTTTCTACATGAGTATCTTCGAGACCACCTTCTACCACATACCTCCCAGCGACAGGTTGGTCTTCTACATGTCCCATCAGCTAAACAGTGCCAGCTGCTGGGGCCACGGGGGAGAGCCTTCTCTGGGGTTGCCCCGACTCTCTGGAATCAGCTACCTCCTCAGATATGCACTACTCTCACCTTATTGGTCTTCTGGAAAGTCGTAAAGACCTGGCTTTTCCCAAAACATTTCAATTTAAAATAATTGCAGCCATCCATCCATTCATGGCCGACCTCGGTGGGGCGATGACTAGCGAGGTCGGCCATGAATGGATGGATGGCTGCAATTATTTTAAATTGAAATGTTTTTATACTTATTCATGTTCATTTTTGTTGTGAGCTGCCCTGAGTCCCTAGGGAGTTGGGCGGCATACATATATAAATAAATAAATCAAATCAAATAATCTAATAAAATAATAAAATAAAATAATAAAATAAAATAAAATAAAATAATAAATAAAATAAAATAAAATAGAATAAAATAGAATAAAATAGAATAAAATAAATAAAATAAATAAAATAAATAAAATAAATAAAATAAATAAAATAAATAAAATAAATAAAATAAATAAAATAAATAAAATAAATAAAATAAATAAAATAAATAAAATAAATAAAATAAATAAAATAAATAAAATAAAATAATAAAAATAAATAAATAAAATAAATAAATTGGCTGACTGACAGACAAACAGACAGACAGAGAAACAAACAAACAAGTAAAATGGGGTTGCCCTTGAAAACTACCCAGAATGCAGCATTCCAAACCAGGGATGAGTTCTAACTTACTTCGCAGCTGGTTTGCTTCCAAAGAGCACGCACAAGGGCACTATCACATGCGTGTGCAAGCCCAGCTCATAATTCAATATCCCCCATGCACCCTGCCCACTGCACATAGATGTGTGGCTTACCCTGTTTCCCCATTTCCCAACTTCCAGTGGGCCCAGTAAACCAGTTTTTCGCCCTTCTCAAGCTCCAGAGGCTTCCCTGAAGCCTGAGGAGGGTGAAAACAGCCTCTTCCGCCCCCCAGAGGCACTCTGGAGACCAGAAATGATTCATTTTCCAATTTCTGATGGGCATGGTAGGCCCGCTTTTTGCCAAAGATGCTCTCCCAGAGGGAAGGAGAAAATTTGGTGTGGGGAAAAACAGAAAGTAGTGGACAAATAGAGCACAAAAAGAGGGAGAAGGTGTGGGGGAAATGGAAGGTAGTGGACACATAGAGCACAAAAGGTGGGGTACTCCCTCCCATTCCTTTTCCTATAAAGCACAAGGAATAAAGAACGGGGTGCGATTCTTAAAGAAGGGATGTAATTTTGTTTTAGAATCACTGAACCAGAAAAGATTCTATGAAGTAGATACTTCTTTTGATAAAGACAGGGAAACTACGATCATTTGTTATTTCGATTTCTGCCTTACTTCTAATCAAATTAAAATATCCAAACTTGACTGTAAAAAATATGACTTTAGCAATCGAGTTGTTGAAGCATGGAACTCATTACCAGACTCCGTGGTGTCAACCCCCAACATTTTTCCCTTAGACTTTCCACGGTTGACTTCTCCAGATTCCTTAGAGGTCAGTAAGGGGCGAGCATAAGTGCACTAGTGTGTCTTCCGTCCCCTGTCCAATTGTCTCTCCTACATTTTATATATCTTTTCTCCCATCCATATATCCTTCCTCTACTCTTCATTGATGTATTCTATTCTCATATCTCTTCTTCTATCCCTTCCCTGATATTTACTACTACACGTTTTTATTCTCCTTAACTTTCAATTTGTATTGGACAAAATAAATAAAAAAATAAAAAAAATAAAACTCCCACTCCTTCTCCTAAAAAGGCTGCTTCCAGACACACACGAAGGCAGAGTGGAAGGGAATGAAAAGTAACGAACCCACTGATTGGCTGCATCCAAAAGGCCAGGACGAAAGTGCTTTTGAGCCCATTCGGCGAAAGGGCCAGGGAGAAAAGGCAGCAATGAATGGCTGGGGGGGGTGGAAGGCTGGGAACGAAACAGGCTCAGTGAAGTGGAGGAGGCAAACAGTCCCATTCTGCTCCCAGAGCCTCCATGTAAGCCATAAATCAGCTGGCCGCTGTTGTGGTTAGTTCTGGCCCTGCTCCTGCCCCAAGGACTGTGGATGTGGGGGACACATCCACATGCAGCAGGCCTGTTTTGCTCCCAGTGGAATCTGCTGATGAAGGCTCCTCTGACCAAGAAGACATGAGTGACAGAGAGGAGGAGAGTGTGGCAAACAGCTCAGAAGGAGATCAATTATCTAGCTCCTCCTTGGATTCGGAACAAGAGTTAAAGATACAGCCACGCATGCGGAGAGCGATGCATAGGCAGCAACAACTGAGAGATTATTATCAAAGAAAATGAGGCCACCTGAGGTTGGGTGGGGCTGTGGTGATTAGTGAGGCTGCTATAAATAGCAGCCTGTGGGTTTGGCCATTGTGGAGGATTATCTGATTATCTGTGTTTCGTGCCTACTGTGCTGACTTTGACCTTTGTGTGCTGATTTTTCCCCGCTTTGAAACTAAACCAGGACAAAGTGTGTTTCACTTTGTGAAAGAAGAAGGACTGTGAATTGCCTCACAGCTGCAAGCTAAGTATCACAGAACTGATAAGGGACTTGTACAAATTACCAGTTTGTTTGGAGACGAGTGCTCTTTGCTATACAAAAAGAGGGCTTCGTTTATTTGCATTTTCGGTATAAAGAACATTGTTTTGAATTTTCTGAAATTGTATCTGTGCATTTTTGGGAGGATTCTACCAGAGAGCTCGACAGAACAGCCGCCATGCTGGAACTGAGCAAGGGCAAAGGCTCGCATGCCAGTATATATAGCTCCACGAGCCACCTGTAGTAGGCGTGCCATAGGTTCTCCATCACAGGTCTAAACCATCCCAAGAGTCAACACTGAATTAGAGTCGTGTCCATCCCCACCACCACCACCCAAAAAGCTTGGGAAGACTAGGATGCCGTTCCTCCTGTAATCTTTCTCTATTGCTGCATTTATTACTTAAACTTTAAAAGCTATTTTTTTTAAAAATGCCTCGAATTCATTAAAGTGCTTCTTAACACAACAAATTAAAAATGTTTTCCCATTTGCATGGAGTTTGAAGCAACCTTTTTTTTTTAATCCCCCTGCCCTTCTCCCCCTTCCTGCAATACCCCATTCCCAAATTAACTTGTCAGGAACATCCTCTGGGGCTGTATTAGTCTATTCTTCTCTCACTGCCACTTCCCCCCGCCCCTTTTTTTTTGGTAAGATGCCAAAGCCTGTCAATTAACAGTAAGCCTATCCCTTATGAACAGAGGCAGGGGCTGTGATCATGTTCGGCTAAGATCAAGGATTAGTAAATCAGTATGGCTCCAGATTGCAGACACTATTTAAACCCCACAGGCCTCACAAGCCAACACAGCATATTATGTTCTGGCTGGACATAGAGAACTGAATCTCTTGGTTACAGGAGAGTTCCTTTCCACCCCCCTCTACCTTTCCAGGCCAGTCAATTACACAACTTAAAACAAGCACTGATTTTATCGTCGACCTGGTACGCTCAAATGTCAGCTTGCCAGTCCTAGTTTTATCTAGGTGCTTCCATCAAATTAAAGATATTCCATTACCTTGATGATAAATTATAGAAAAATGGTTGTTCAAAGCAAACAAACAAAGACATTCAAGGCTAAAACAAACAAACAAAAAGGTAACAGAAGCATTTCATGCAGGACTGGTGGAAGGTGGGGGTTTTATATTTATTCCTACAGAAAACCCTCCCACCATTCACATATTTACTGAATGAGAATTCTCATAGAGAAGCATATACAGTGGTACCTCCACCTGCAAATGCCTCTACTTATGAACATTTCTATATAAGATTTTTTTGCCTCTTCTCAAGAACCATTTTCTACTTACAAACCCGAGCCTCCGAAACTATAACCATAAAAGGCAGGGAGAAGCCTCTGTGGGGCCTCTCTAGGAATCTCATGGTAGGAAACAAGGCTGGAAAAGGCGAGGAGAAGCCTCCGTGGGGCCCCTCTAGGAATCTCCTGGGAGGAAACAGGACCTCCACCCTCCCTGTGGTTTCCCCAATTGCATGCATTATTTACTTTTACATTGATTCCTATGGGAAAAATTGCTTCTTCTTACAAACTTTTCTACTTTCTGGTTACAGAACGAATTAAGTTTGTAAGTAGAGGTATCACTGTATTATGGTTCCTTGCACAGTCAGTTGGATGTTTAGACTAGATTTGGCATTTTTGTCCAAGTATCAAGTCCTTCTTGAGGACCTGGAAGAGGCAAATGTGGATGTCTGATGGTGCTAAAGATATAATTACAGGATGTAATCTGTTCTGACTAAAGCTGCCTTTTGCAATTGACTGGTGGCGATTCTGTCAATACTGGTGGTGTTCAAGTGATACCTCAGTTGTTTTAGGATTAAATCCAGGGTGCCTAGTACTATTGCTACTACCCAGGTGGGGGTTACACTTACCAGCCACTACTGGTATGCTCTCCCGGACCATTGTGGGTGTGCGGGCGTTTGGCACATGCGCCTATGCCCATCAGTGTGAGGTCTAGCTTCTGTGCATGCACAGCAAGCAAATTCTCCCATGAAGATACTCTCACGCACAAGATTTAGACTATTTTTAGCAATTTCTTTGCTTCCGTGCATGCGCAGAAGCAAAAAAGTGGCAAAATCCCATGCGAGAGAGCATCAAACCGTGACATTTTGCTTGCTGTACATGTGCAGAAGCCAAATCTCACATGGGCGCAAGCATGCATGCATCAGGGCTGTGGAGATGCATGCACATCTACATTTCCGCTACCGGAGGAAATGTAGCGGAATCTCGATTGTATTTTCAAAGGAGACCAAGGGCAGGTATTCCCAAGGAGAACAAACTGTGCGCAAACTTGTGGTATTCAAAAAAGCTCGGTCTCCTATTGCATAGAGCAGTGATGGCAAACCTTTTTTTCCTCGGGTGCTAAAAGAGCATGAGCGCACGTCATCACACATGCACAAGTGCCCACACCCATAATTCAATGCCTGGGGAGGATGAAAGCAGCTTCCTTCTCCCCCCTGGAGGCCCTCTGGAGGCCGGAAATAGACTGTTTCCCAACTTCTGGTGGGCCCAGTTGGCTCATGTTTCGCCCTCCCCAGGCTCCAAAGACTTCCCTAGAGCCAGGGGAGGGTAAAAACACCCTCCGCCACCCACCCCGGAAGCTCTTTGGAAGCCAAAAATACTCTTCCAGAGCCTCTGTGCTAGCCAAAAATCAGCTGGCCAGCAAACTCATACACATTGGAGCTGAGCTAGGGCAATAGTTCACATGCCAGCAGATATGTGCCATAGGTTCGCCATCTCTGGCATAGAGTTTGTAGGTCATAACAGGGATCTGAAAACAGACTGATCAATCTTGTGGTGACAACATTCTGCACCAAACAAAATCTACAAGCACCTTTCAAAAGCAGTCTTTGCAGAATATAGTAGGTTACAATATTGCACATGGTCTATAAAATAAGTTATTATTCACTTTAAGAATAGGAATAGCAACAGCCATACTTTTAATCCTTGAAACTTCAACCTGCACATGCCTCCAACATGTAGGGGGTGTGAGAATCGTAGAAACTACGGCATCCATCTGCAACACCCAATCCTGCGATCCTGCGTCTTCAAGTAGATGTAATTTCATCCGACAATGGGATTTGTTTGTTTATTTTCAAGTGCTTTTAAGCTGCTTCAGTTGTACAACTTGAATTCTCCTTCCCAATGTCATTTAATTACCCAGGAATGTAATTCTGTTTGGCTTAAATTAACAGGTTGTTTACTTTGAATATCCAGAATGCTTCAACTGTTTTATCCTTTTCAGGTATTTGCAAGAACATTGTTATTCCTATCAGAGAACATCTTTATTCCTCCATGTACTCATGAAATGATGATGGCTGCTTGGCCAATCTGTAATAATTTCGATTTAGAAGTACAGTGTCTCCTCAATTTTTGCGGGGGATACGTTCCGAGACCACCCGCGAAAGTCGAATTTCCGTGAAGTAGAGATGCGGAAGTAAATACAGTAATACCTCGTCTTACGAACTTAATTGGTTCCGGGAGGAGGTTCGTAAGGTGAAAAGTTCATAAGATGAAACAATGTTTCCCATGGGAATCAATGGAAAAGCCAATAATGCGTGCAAGCCAATTAGGAAAATCCAAAACATTAAGGCTTTAAAAAAAAAAGCGGGGGGGCAGACTAAGCTGAGGCAAATGGAGTGGGGGGAGGGACAGCGAGAGGTGGCAAGAGGTGGCAGTCCCAACGAAGCAAGGCGAAAAGAGCCTCTCTTGAGCTCCATTGGTCTTTCCCTCCTGTTTTTGCCCACCCCGTTCTGCTCTTGAGCTCCATGAGTCCCTCCGATTTTTGCCCACCCTGTTCTGCTCATTTTCCCCACACCTTTCTCCTCTTGAGCTCCATGAGTCCCTCCCATTTTTGCCCACCCTGTCCTGCTCATTTTCCCCACATCTTTCTCCTCTTGAGCTCCATGAGTCCCTCCCATTTTTGCCCACCCCGTTCTGCTCATTTTCCCCACACCTTTCTCCTCTTGAGCTCCATGAGTCCCTCCCATTTTTGCCCACCATGTCCTGCTCATTTTCCCCACACCTTTCTCCTCTTGAGCTCCATGGGTCCCTCCCATTTTTGCCCACCCCGTTCTGCTCATTTTCCCCACACCTTTCTCCTCTTGAGCTCCATGGGTCCCTCCCATTTTTGCCCACCCCGTTCTGCTCATTTTCCCCACACCTTTCTCCTCTTGAGCTCCATGAGTCCCTCCCATTTTTGCCCACCATGTCCTGCTCATTTTCCCCACACCTTTCTCCTCTTGAGCTCCATGGGTCCCTCCCATTTTTGCCCACCCCGTTCTGCTCATTTTCCCCACACCTTTCTCCTCTCTTGAGCTCCATGAGTCTTTTCCCCATGCAGTTTGGATGGGGTGCGTTTGTCACTGGGATTCAAAGCATCGCTGGCAAAAATGAAGGGAATCGAGGAGCCTCAGGGAAATCCTGGCGGCTGCTCAGGTTCGTAAGGTGAAAATAGTTCGGAATAAGAGGCAAAAAAATCTTAAACACTGGGTTCATATCATGAAAAGTTCGTATGAAGAGGGGTTCGTAAGACGAGGTATCACTGTACACCAGTTTTGGCTATGGACAGTATCACAAGCCATCCCTTAACACTTTAAACTCCTAAATTACCATTTCCCATTCCCTTAACAACCATTTACTCACCATTATTACTGGTACTCACCATTGAATAAGACACTTAGTGATCCTGATATTTATAAACATAATTATTTATTAGCAATAATATTTTTTGAAAAACTGTGGTATCGGATATTCACGAAGTTCGAACCCGTGAAAATCGAGGGAACACTGTATTGAATTGGATCTAATATTTTAATTCAAAGTCAAAAGGTAGCTACAGATCCATTTAATTCATATGCTGAAAAAAGACAGAGAAAAAAAGAAAAGAATCCCCTTGTGCCCCCTTTTTTGTATTAGTTAGCAAAGTGCAGATCTCTTTTCATGCCTGATCAAGTGACAACGGGGGGAGCCAAGATATTTATTGCCAAGTAGAAGAATACAAAGTCAAGATGATCCACAGGGATTTCTCTACTGCCTGAATGCTAGACAAAAACAAATGATATTATCAGGAAATGATCACAGAAAGCAAGGCTCTTTGCTCTGATAGAAACAGTCTTTATTAACCTTTCTTTAAAACAACATGGGAGTAAAGTCAAACAACAATGCACAAGGTTGACCCTGTTTTACTCTGCCCTCTCCTTCTCATTTAATCAGGGGCCAAGCATTTAGGTTCTGCCACTGAGAAGAAAATGTTGTAACAGAAAGCCTCTTAAATATAAAGGACATGCTTCAGCAACAGTTAAACACAGGTAAATACTACTGAATTAACCCCCTGTCTGCTTAAAGATATACAGTCTGTTTAATGAGACATGACTTACACAATTCCGTTGGAAAATGAAAAGGTTCCATTTGTTAAATAGAAATAAAATTATTAATTTGCCCCAAATTAATTTGATTTTAGCAATTCATCTCAGGATGAACTCAGCCCAACAAAAGTGAAAAACAATTGCTTGGATTAGATGGTATCCAAGCACTTCCGTGTATCATACATTCTCTGGCATGAGTGAGAAGTGAAGAATGTAATCTTTATTTTTTGTTTTAAACAACTTATACCTTTGCAACATGATCAATATTGTGCATTCATCTTAGAAAAGGGGGAAAGCCTTCTAATAATTTTTGACATGATCTTTAGTCCCTATAGTCCCTTCTAACACTCATTATTCTGCCTTCTAGGGAACCTTGACTTTTTAATTTTGAAGCATATTTCCAATCATCATGTCCCTTTGGCAAGGCTTCTAGATTAAAGAAATTATCTTATAATTTATCTAGTTTCCTGCCTTTCACTATATCTAGCTATTCCAATATAGCAGTGAGTAACTGTAGCTCAATCAATGATCCTAAACTACCGATAATGCCGTCTTTTTTCTTACTAACCCTCCACATCGGCAAAAAGAATCCAAACCTCATATATGAACTGAATAAACAAATTTTCACAGCCAACCCACACTCAGTAAAAGACCTTGGAATACTAATATCAAATGACCTAAGTGCTAAAGCCTACTGCAACAATATTGTCAAAAAGGCTTCTAGAGTTGTTAACCTGATCCTATGTAGCTTCTGCTCCGGCAATCTCACACTACTCACAAGAGCCTACAAAACTTTTGCCAGACCCATCCTTGAATACAGCTCATCTGTCTGGAACCCATACCACATCTTGGACATCAACACCCTTGAAAACATCCAAAGACATTTCACCAGAAGAGCCCTTCACTCCCCCATTCGAAACAGAATATCCTACAAAAATAGACTAACAATCCTGGGTCTAGAAAGCTTAGAACTACGGCGCCTAAAACATGATTTAAGTATTGCCCACAAGATCATATGCTGCAACGTCCTACCTGTCAATGACTACTTCAGCTTCAACTGCAACAACACAAGAGCACGCAACAGATTCAAACTTAATATTAACTGCTCCAAACTTGACTGTAAAAAATATGACTTTAACAATCGAGTTGTCGAAGCGTGGAACTCATTACCGGACTCAATAGTGTCAACCCCTAACCCCCAACATTTCTCCCTTAGACTATCCACGATTGACCTCTCCAGGTTTCTAAGAGGGCAGTAAGGGGCATGCATAAGTGCACTAGTGTGCCTTTTGTCCCCTGTCCAATTGTCTTTCATTTATCTCATATATCATATATATTTTCTTCCTTTCATATATCTTCTCCTCTATTTTTACATATTATCTTTATATATATATTACTTCATGTCTATTCTCTTCCATATGTATTTGTGTATTGGACAAATGAATAAGTAAATGAAATAAAATAAATAATATTCAGGGGTGAAATGTGAAATTTTCCCCTACCGGATTTGTGTGGCTTGGTGGGGGCAGGTCATGTGACCAGGTGGGCATGGCTAACTTGACGTCACTCACGTCACTGACTGTTACAGGAGCTGCACATTCTGAAGTATATTCTGCCCAGCTGAAGCCCCCTATCCGCTGCCTGGATTGACTGCCCAAGTGAACCTCGGAGCCTTCTCTTGCTCTGCTGTCTGTCCTGGAGGGCCTGCCAGTCCACCTTACAAACTTCTCACCCTGTTTCTGCAAAGACAGAGCCACCCAATTTCAGGGTGATCCAAAGAGGGGAGGGAGATGCAGTAGAAAAGGCAGCCTTATTTATTTATTTATTCATTCATTCATTCATTCATTCATTCATTCATTTGTTTAATATGCCGCCCCTCTCCGCAGACTCGGGGCGGCTCACAGCAACAGAAAACAATATATAATACAAATTCAATAATTAGAAAGCTAAAAACCCATAATTTAAAAAACATGCACACAACATACCATACATAAACAGTATAGGCCTGGGGAAGTTATCTCAGTTCCCCCATGCCTGACGGCAGAGGTGGGTTTTAAGGAGTTTACGAAAGGCAAGGAGGGTGGGAGCAATTCTAATCTCAGGGGGGAGTTGGTTCCAGAGGGTCGGGGCTGCCATAGAGAAGGCTCTTCCCCTGGGACCCGCCAAACGACGCTGTTTAGTCGATGGGACCTGGAGAAGGCCAACTCTGTGGGACCTAATTGGTTGCTGGGATTCGTGCGGCAGAAGGTAGATATTCTGGTCCGATGCCATGAAGGGCTTTATAGGTCAAAACCAACACTTTGAATTGTGACTGGAAATTGATCGGCAACCAGTGCAGACTGCGGAGTGTTGGTGTAACATGGGCATACCTGGGGAAGCCCATGATTGCTCTCGCAGCTGCATTCTGCACAATCTGAAGTTTCCGAACACTTTTCAAAGGTAGCCCCATGTAGTCGAACCTCGAGGTGATGAGGGCATGAGTGACTGTGAGCAGTGAGTCCCGATCCAGATAGGGCCGCAACTGGTGCACCAGGCGAACCTGGGCAAACCTCCCCCTCGCCACAGCTGAAAGATGGTTCTCTAATGTGAGCTTCCACTTGTGCCTCCTGTGGCAGCTCAAAACTTTAGACAGTGGTGCAATGATTTTGAATTTAAAAGGGAAAAAGGTGGGTGGGGAGCCACAGTCATCCTTCTGCAGAAAATAGCCATTCCCTGAGCTAAGATGGCAAGAAGCTGTGGCTCAGCTCACCCAATTCCTATGACTACCTCGAATGGTATTCACTGTGGAGGGGGCATCTCTCCTCACAATCCCCTTTTCTCTCAGTGCTGGCCTGAAAGCCAGGTCGGACCACTATAAGGTCACTTCCCTACTTCTTAGTGGTAGCTGCTCTCCCAGGAACCGCAGGACCCTCCTCCTCCTCAACTTCTCTCTCAGCTTTCTTCCTTCTCCCATCATGAACTAAGAGCCGGGGTGGTGCAGTAGGTAGAGTGCTGTACTGCAGGCCACTGAAGCTGACTGTAGATCTGTAGGTGAGTGGTTCAAATCTCATCACCGGCTCAAGGTTGACTCAGCTTTCCATCCTTCCGAGGTGGGTGAAATGAGGACCCATATTTTGGGGGAAATAGGCTGGCTCTGTAAAAAAGTGCTTTGTTCTCCCTTTTCTTCTACAAGGCATGCACAGATGAGTGGTAACTGGAAGGGCTACTTTGCCTTCCATTCCATTGTGTGATAACACCTTTGCGCAGTGCACAACTTTCACACCTGCTTGCAGGAGTCCTAGTTGCTTCCATAGTCAATGATATCATATATCAGAAAGAGAAAGATGAACTGAGAAGGCCATTGCAACAGGGGACTCATATAGGGCAAAGTTTGGTTTACTATGTCAAGGGGGAAAGGGGGACCTTACCCACACATTGGGCGAGACATCTAAGTTGTAGTTATTATAACTTGTACTAATTGTATTAAATGAAAAACTAATTTGTAGGATCCCTGAAAAGTAAACTCATTTTCGTTGAACAGTGTTCTGTCTGGGTCACTCCGGAAGCCAAGACCAACCCAAAAAGAGAAGCCAGACACACCAGTAAAAGGCAAAGGCAGTTTATAAAAGTCAAGAAAAACACAGGGAGCAGAAAATGTCCTTACAAACAGGAAAACGCTGTATCTTCAGATATATCCATGAAGGCAAAAGTCCATGCAGCAATACAGGATTCTTGCTGCCAAGACGAGGCTATAGATAGCAGACCTACACCTCCCACGGGTCTTCCAAACTGCTGGGCCACAAGCCAGGAACAGAGACGTCGAGAACAAAGCAGGACACCGTAAATCCAACTGATAACACTCCACATGGCTTCAAGGGCTTGCCTGCCTTTTAAACCCTGCTAAGGAGGACCACACCCAAGCCCAGCTGTTCCTAAGTCAGTGCTGATAATACTTCTTTAATTGCTCCTTTCTTTGATCTGAACGTCTCTGTCGCATGTCAATGACGGCTTGTGCATCATCACCTAATGACTCCAAGCTACTGGTTGGGGAGAGCCCCCCCCCCCGGGGCTCTCATGCTGTTCTCCTTCGTCCCATTCCTGACTTTCCTCTCCCCCATCCGACTGTTCAGCCCCCTCCTCTTCGCTGTCATCCTCCTCCGGGCATGGAGCCAGCAAAGACGCAACTGGACCCTGATCGGCCTCAGGCTGAACCATAACAAACAGGTATTTGAAAAGATGTCTTGGAAGTAGCCCTTCTTTGGGAGGAGGGTCGTATCTTCACAGGTTAAACTTTCTGAATAGTTTTCAGAACTAATTTAAGGAATAATTAATATTTAGGGTGCATAGTTAAAAAGAAAAGTCAGGAGAATAATTATAGTAAAGTGTACCATCATGAAAATTTGGTGACCTAAATATTTGGTTCTTTACCAGGTAAATATAATCCAAAGATAAGAGTCCCAACTCCCATATACATGAATAAGCATCTGTTTCGTTTGCAGCTCGGTTTCCAATATTTGTGGTGCAATCATCGTGTGTGTGTGTGTGTGTGTAACAGTAACTACGCAGTTTAGCATACAGAATAATGTAATTACTCATTCTTGAATAGCAGGATAATTACTGTCACTGAAACCCACATAACATACAGATCTTTTTGTTCTCTTTAAAAATGATAAATACTACATTTACCCTTTTGGCACAGGGCACATCTATTTTTTTCCCCTCCCTTTCTGAATTTCCTTCGTCTTCTACTGCTCTTGAATCGCATACAATTTGGAATGAATTATGAGATGTATCACTAAGTCAATAGCAAGAAGAGCGACAAGATTATTTGAGAATTTGCGGAAATTGAAAAGTCAGAGTATGTCTTAAAGGATATTATGGGGAAGGGGTTCACCATAATTTTAAAACCAACAATTATGACAGACCATTTTTGGGGGGGCCTCTGGGATAACTTTCAGGGGTTACCTAAACCTGCCCCCCCCCAGGAAGACATAGCTGTCATTGAAGAGGGCTGGAATGAATAAACAGTTGACCTCATTACCGCACTGTGCAAACGTGAAGAGATCTGACTCCCCTATCAATTGCCCAGTCACCAAGATCATCTCTGGAGCACTTCCCTGAGAGTCTGACTTATCGGAGATAAAATTATGATTGAGAAGAGATTCCTCACATTTTGAGCACCACTTACATGAGGTTTAACTGATGCTGACAGAGATGGGGGGGGGGGGGTTTACTGTCAGGAAAAGACATTTTTATTTTCCCCATCTTCATTTTTTTTTTTAAAAAACCCTAAAGATAATAATAATAATTTATTGGATTTGTATGCTGCCCCTCTCCGTAGACTCGTAGATACACTTTTATATAATTTTCTTTTTCTTTTAACTGCAATTCATTTCAATTCAATTTATTAGATTTGTATGCTGCCCCTCTCCAAAGACTCAGGGTGGCTCACAACAATAGTAAAAACAATATTCCAGCGAAAACAAATCTAATATTAAAAAGCACATAAAACCCTATCATATTTAAAAAAGCAAACAACATAAACATACCCAAACATAAATATATATTTAAAAAGCCTGGGGGAAAGGTGTCTCAACTCCCCCATGCCTGGCGGTATGGATGGGTCCCGAATAATCTACAAAAGACAAGCAAACACCTGAAAATGCTTACAGAAGAATTCCATTTAAATGCATTAAATACATACATAATTTCACATAACCATGCGCTAGTTTGTATAAACTGGATTGTTTTCATGTGATCTAGGTAGGAGTGGTTTGCTCCCTTAGATTATTTTCCTACTCAATTTCCATTCTTAATTTCTCCTCACAACAAAGGAAGGCCAACTACTCCCTCATGAAATCAGTACCACCATTCTGATGAAATGATATATCCTCAAATTTGTAAGGAAGAAACTTGGAAAGAAACTGATACTTTTCACTATCCTGGTCCAAATTTGCACGTTCAAGGTGCAGCATAAACATTTCACTTTGAAAACCACCACATACTTTGTCAAAATTGTATACAGAATGAATTCAATTAGATGATTGGAAAGATGATCAAATCTAGCGACCATACAGAAATAATGTCAGGCATTTAAATCTTCTGTTTTCAGAAATATGACTAGAAGGAGTGAAAGATACTAGAAAAGTATTGTTTGCCTGTTCACAGAAATTTTCAAAAAAAGAGAAATAACCTACCTATAGACCAGAACAGTTTGAATTAATACAAAGGATGATATTTCCAACCACTATAATCAAATATTCAGTTTTTACTTCTAGAAGATTCAAATGCCTGTATATTATAAAGACTGACTTGTCTATGGACCATTCCCTACTTGCTTCTATGGCATAAATATACTTTGGTAAGACCAATTTTCCATTGTGATATTACCTTTCTCACTTTAAATACACAATCTCTGTAAGGTGTAGGGAATGAAGGACTGAGAAGAACTGAGAGAAAACTCACAATATTGAGAACTTTATTGTTCAAAATCTGCAATCACTCATGGTGAAATACAATAGAGAACTAAATCAGATTAAAGAAGTGATATCATAGAAACATAGAAGTCTGATGGCAGGAAAAGACCTCATGGTCCATCTAGTTTGCCCTTATACTATTTTCTGTATTTTATCTTAGGATGGATATATGTTTATCCCAGGCATGTTTAAATTCAGTTACTGTGGATTTATCTACCACATCTGCTGGAAGTTTGTTCCAAGGATCTACTACTCTTTCAGTAAAATAATATTTTTTCATGTTGCTTTTGATCTTTCCCCCAACTAACTTCAGATTGTGTCCCCTTGTTCTTGTGTTCACTTTCCTATTAAAAACACTTCCCTCCTGGACCTTATTTAACCCTTTAACATATTTAAATGTTTCAATCATGTCCCCCCTTTTCCTTCTGTCCTCCAGACTATACAGATTGAGTTCATTAAGTCTTTCCTGATACGTTTTATGCTTAAGACCTTCCACCATTCTTGTGGCCCGTCTTTGGATCCGTTCAATTTTGTCAATATCTTTTTGTCATACCTTGCTATTCAGACAAGTAGCCCAAAGGTGCTTTTTCAAGAGGCAACTGGACTTTCTTGTCATGACCTGGAATGACTGAGAAACTCCATACACCTTCACAAGTTACATTATTTGTTTTATGGTTCCCCCTTCTTGAAAAATCTGCTTCCAGGACCTCTTAGACTTTTTACTTAGAGTTTAGCCACATATCATACTCTTATAAGTACTATCAAGTCACTATTTAAAGTGACCTCAATATGAAGACACACGCACTTGCATGCCAGAAGTGGGTTCCAATTATTTTTATTACCACTCTGTGGGTGTACCTTATTTTGTGGGCGTGGCTTGATAGTCTTGTGATGGTGGGTGTGGCTTTCTGGTCATGTGACTAGGTGAGAGTAGTTTGGCAGGCATATGACTGAGTGGGAGTGGCTTTGTAGTCATGTGACTGGGTGAGAGAGCAGCGATGCACACCAGTAGGAGGAGGTAAGAGGAACCCGCCCCGCCTACAGCAGGTAAAAGTACAGATTCTCCAATTGAATTTACTATTAACTTCATCTGTAAAGGGCACCTGAAAGCTATTTGCCCACTTTTTATACTAGAAACTGCTGCATTGCCTAGAACAGGTGAGATTCTTGGCAAACAAATGGGATTTAGAGACAGCAAATCTATAATAGATCAGTGTGCCATCTAGCAATTCTTAATAGAAAAATACCCACGGAAACAACAATTCCCTTTGTACAGTACTTTTCTCCATCTGAAATCAGTCTTCAGTTCTATCCCAAGAATGAAAGCTTGTTTAACAGATGGCTGTTTTCACTAAACAGGATACTACATGCAAACACAGTCACCCAAGTTAGGCATAACAAATCTGGCTATCCTAATGCAGATATTCCAATCCGACAAGGAGTGAAACAGAGATGCAACGCTAATGTTGAATGGTTATACAAACTCAGTGCTTTGCTACTCTTACCAAAAAGGAATCTCATCCCCCCATGGGCAGATATTTGGCAATGCTGCTATGTGTTGTTGACATAGCAATTCTCTACCTTACACAGGAGGGCTTAAGAAGGAATTCTGCAAGGACAGGGACAGTGGTGGGCTCCTATGGGTACGGTCAGGTATGCAGTACCAGTAGCAAACATTTAGTCAGGTACACAGTACCAGTAGCAAACATTTGAATTTTTTTCTTTTTTTCCCTTCTGGGCTCTGGGTATGTTTTTCCTATCGCAGTAAATGATGTTGAATGTGTATAATTTTAGAAGAGCTGTGCATATGTGTGTGTGTGTGTGTGTGTGTGTGTGTGTGTGTATATATTTGTTTTCGGAAATTTTCACGGGTATATGTATGTAGATTGTTCTGAGTTCGGGTTTTGCCCTGTGTGTATATATATATATATATATATATATATATATGTGTGTGTGTGTGTGTGTGTGTGTGTGTGTGTGTGTGTGTTTATCCCAGGCATGTTTAAATTCAGTTCCTGTGGATTTACCAACCACGTCTGCTGGAAGCTTGTTCCAAGGATCTACTACTCTTTCAGTAAAATAATATTTTCTCATGCTGCTTTTGATCTTTCCCCCAACTAACCTCAGATTGTGCCCCCTTGTTCTTGTGTTCACTTTCCTATTAAAAACACTTCCCTCCTGGACCTTATTTAACCCTTTAACATATTTAAATGTTTCAATCATGTCCCCCCTTTTCCTTCTGTCCTCCAGACTATACAGATTGAGTTCATTAAGTCTTTCCTGATACGTTTTATGCTTAAGACCTTCCACCATTCTTGTAGCCCATCTTTGGGCCCCTTCAATTTTGTCAATATCTTTTTGTAGGTGAGGTCTCCAGAACTGAACACAGTCTTCCAAATGTGGTCTCACCAGCACTGTATATAGCGGGATCATAATCTCCCTCTTCCTGCTTGTTATACCTCTAGCTATGCAGCCAAGCATCCTACTTGCTTTCCCTACCGCCTGACTGCACTGTTCACCCATTTTGAGACTGTCAGAAATCACTACCCCTAAATCCTTCTCTTCTGACAAAATGCATAAGCCACGCCCACAGTTTGGTAGTAAAAATTTTGGTAGCCCATCACTGGACAGGGGTGTCAGACTAATGCCGTCATGGTGTTATGCCCTCACATGATGTATCGGGATTTTTTCCCCACTTTTGCTAAACCAGGCGTGGGCGTGACCAGGCGTGGCCTGTGAGCTGAGAGTTTGACAGCCGTGAGGAAAAGCTTACAATTAATTGCTCCAAAATCATAATTCTGATTTTCTCAGGAGGACATAGCTGCGATAAAAATTAAAAAGAAGCAGAAGCTAACCAAATGGAGAATAAGTTCCAGCTTTTAAGGATTGTGGGGTAATTTTTCAAGCCTGCTAATTCTCTTCACATCAAGTCAGAAGATTTACAAAAAATAACAACTAACCTAAGTCACTGCAGCTTTTCTATCTACTCTTTCCTATCTCTTGGCCTAGAGACGATTAAAATTTACTAGGATTTTCAATATTATGCATCAGAGAGACTTAACTACTATAGGCAACCTACAAGGGTGGATTCCTTCTTTCCTGGAAATTTTTAGACCTGCAAACTAAGCTTTATTTTTTGTCTGCTTTAAGATTCTACCCTTGGCAGTATTAAATGGAAAGTTTCATGAAATTCTACATAATGAGAAAAAACGTTCCTGTTACCAGAATGAACCTGACTTTAGTGCACACATTTCTTCATGGTTCCTTTTGTAAGAATTTATATGCTGATAAATTATATCACTTTGTAGTATGGATCAATCTTTCAACTAGTTCCTGTTCTACTCTCAGGACAGAGCCCTGCTATTATGAACAAAAATGCCAAATTCTTAGCATTAAGATAATCTAAGGTATCTTAATCTTGGAAAGATGTCAAGAAGAAATATCAGGAAGAATTTTTTTAATTCTTCCATCTAATATTTACTTTGTTTTGTTTTGTTCTTTTTCATTTTAATTGGTAGGTCTGTATGATGCTTTACTGCTCTTACTGTATTACACGTCAGTCTACTTTTACATGTGGTTTTAAAGTTGTAGCCAATTTGTTATCATTTAACATAAATTAAAACATTTTAAAGATTAAACTTATATTATAGCTCTATGAACAGCATCACAACATCATCAGCACCAAAAGTAGGCTGTGGCCTTTCTTTTAGAGAAAAGAGATGATTTCATTTATTCCAGATAGCCCTAGAAAAACATACTTATGTATTTATTTTATTTTGATATCACGGGACTCCAGAAGTGACTTGTAGTAGTTTACATCTGTTGTGATTCAGTCTGAGGCTCCTCAGGGAACGGCTGGAACTCTGCCGGCTCCATGCTCATAGGGGGAGGACGAGGAACAGGAGGAGGAGGAGAACCAGGCAGACGGGGAACAGGAATGTCAGGATGAGGAGGAGGGGGAACAGCCTGAGACCCCCGGGGGGGAGCTCTCCCCAGCAAGCAGCCTGGAGTCATTAGATGAGAACGCACAAGCCATCATAGATATGAGGCAGAGAAGGGTAGCACAACGAAGGGTACAATTAGCCAGGTATTTCCATCCCTAATAGGCAACAGCTGGGTTTGGGTGTGGTTCTCCTCAGAAAGGTTGAAAAGGCAGGCCCGCCCTTCCTGTATTGTGGAGAGTTATCTTTTGGGAGTCCTGTGACCTTGCTTCGATCCTTGGCGTTTCTGATTCTGGCTTGTGGCCTCGAAGGCTGAAAACTTGGGGGAGGCGTGGGTTTTATTATCTACAGTGGTGTGTGTGCCAGCAAGAAGCTTGTTGTATTGTCTGGCCGTCGTGACTCTTCTGTGAAGCTTCATAGCATTCCAGTTTGTAAAAACAGTTTTTGTTATCTGTGTTTGTTTTCAAAGATATTAAATGACTTTTCTTTTTACCAGCATGTCTGGCTACCCTTTTTAGTTGGTGTTGACGTCAAACAAGAATAAAAAGATTTAAGAAAACTTGAGAACAAAAGGATCAAATACAAAAACACTAATATGCAGATGTAATCAATTCTGTGATGCTATTGTACCCCCAAATGTAAAAAAAAAAGATGTGGAGACTCTAGAAAAAATGCAGAGAAGAGCAAGAAAGGAGACTAGAGACTGAAGAATGGCTACAGGAACTGGGTATGTCTAGGTTAATGAAAAGAAGGACTAGGGGAGACACGATAGCAATTTTCCAATATCTATGGGGTTGCCACAAAGAAGAGGGGGTCAAGCTATTCTCCAAAGCACCCGAGGAAAGGACAAGAAACAATGGATGGTGTTCTGCCAGGCTCTCTAGTAGGAGCCCTCTGAAAATTCAAGGGTACAAATTTCAGACACACACACGTTTGAAAATTCAAAACAATGTTCTTTATCCCAAAATTCAAAATAAACTAAGCACTCTTTTTGTATTGCAAAGAGCACTCGTCCCAAAACAACCGGGTAGTCTGTACAATTAACTTTAAGCAGTCATTAAGTACTTAGCTAGCAGCTGTGAAGAAACTTCACACCCCTTCTTCTTCCAACAAAGTGAGAGACACACACACATACACACACACACAAGTTGCTCTGCTTTGTTTTCAAAGGCGTGAAAAATCAACAAACAAAGTCCAGAAACCAGCAACACAGGATTCCTGACGAACTGCGATCAGATACTCTTCCACAACGGCCAAACCCACATGCTGCTATTTATAACAGCAGCCCTAATTACTGGAGCCCCACCCAAACACAGGTGGCCGCTCTTATCGCCTGTAATATGTTCTTACGTGGTCTCTTCTATGCATAATTCTGCGCTTGTGTTGGTCCAAAACGTCTTCCTCTGAATCAATGGAAGATAAGGGAGATTGACTGCCTGGGTTGTGTGCCAAGCCCCCCTCTGCCAAGTCACTCCCACCTTCTTCTTCATCCGAAGAAACTAAACTCTGAACTGACTCTGTCGGCAATAACACAGGCCTGTGACATGTTGAAGTTTCCCCTGCATCCACCTCCACATTCCCTGGGGCAGGAGCTGGGCCAGAGCCAACCACAACAGGATGGAAACAAATCAAGGAAAGAAGCAACTTAGAACTAAGGAGAAATTTCCTGACAGAACAATTAATCAGTGGAACAATTTGCCTCCAGAAGTTGTGAATACTCCAACACAGAAAGTTTTAAAGAAGATGTTGGATAACCATTTGTCTGAAGTGGTTTAGAGTTTCCTGCCTAAGCAGGGAGTTGGGCTAGAAGACCTCCAAGGTCCCTTCCAAGTCTGTTATTCTATATTCAAATCAATAGCTCCTGGAAGATGAGGTACCCTAATTCTAAAGGAACGTTATTCCATAAAATAAAGGCATGGGTGAGTAGTATTGTTTGTGAGCCCCCTCAATTTTATCTCCATGCCTGGGGGGTTCAAACAAAACATTTTGAAAGGATGCACTCACCAGCCTGATTGTATATTGGGAAGTCAAATTAAACACCATGACTCAGTGACTGGAAAAATGCATCCATATAGCTTTTTTGGTAACAATACAGAAGTTTCCCACTATGACTTTGTCTTCTCAGCCCTCCAAACTCTCTGGCAATATTCCTTACCAAATATTAACTAAGCCTGACACTGCTTAGATGCTGAGCCCAGCCAAAGACAGCCAGGTGCAATAAAATGTACTGAGACTATGATTAACTGTAGGAATAGATTGTATGTTGTTATTATAATTAGTGTAATTATACTAGATTGAACATTGTTGTTAAAGGTTGATCAAAGGTTGATCAATCTCATTACCTGGAGAAGTAATTGCTATTTTTGTTATTCCTTTATTGAAAGGTGCTTTTATTTTTATGCGTTCCTAAATAGGACATTGTTTTGCATGGCGTTTTGCATTTTCCAAATAAAATAAATAAATGGTATTAAGTTTTGCTAGAATTTAATTGTTATTTTTCTTTTAGAAAAATAACATTTTACCAATTAGAAGCTTACTTTATTCTAGGTGGTGAGATTCCTTTCTCCAAGAGTAGTTGTTCACACTAGGTTACATCTTTAATTTAAAATAGAGGACTCTGAATACCTTTGGACCTTCAGAAAGAAATTTCTAGGGAAGTGGGCTCAAGGAAATAAACAAAGAGTAAAAACTAACTTTGCCCAGAATTCACACATAGATGAGCTTGTCCTTGGACTTTTAGAATTATACTATATATCATATATTCTAAGTGATCACTTTGAAAAAATGAATGTTCTCACGAAGGGAAACTAACCTTTGACTCATTTTACAATGTTGGGTATTCTGAAATGGAATACTGACTTGCAGAACAATCCTACGATGGGAAGAGACTAGACAGAAGAAAATAAAGACACTGCTACAGAATCAAACATATACTTAACTAAATTACTCAAAGTTACCAAATGTTAAACCATTTTAAACATACATATTTTGAATGTACATATTCTGGAGCACGAGATCCCTTTGAAAAATATGTCATTTATCAAGGCTTGAATAAATATCCCTTTTCATCGTCAAAGAAAAATGGCCAATTCTAATATCAGCATTTGTTTAATTTACAAAGAGGAGATACTTTATGAGCATAAACACAACTTGTTGTCTTTTAATGTACATTTCCATGCATGCATCAGAAAGCAGAATATTAATAGAACGTTTTTCACCTAAACTTTTTAGATGATTATTGGTCAATAGCATTTAAACTCTTCTACACCTTTTGCAAAAAGTCCACCTCCGCAGAACAAATGGAAGTGCTTTATTTGTGAGTTTTTATGTTGAAATTATTGCACAGCTTTGCTTTTCATCAGGCTGAAAAATATCAAGTCCAAAATATTTATGGTTCTGATTGTCAATCTTGCTTTTGCAGAGATGTATGTGTGAAGACAAAATAGACAACTCATTTTGTTGACTCAATAGAAGCGTATTATCACAGCAAGATTTTAATTCAGATGTACAATACCTGCTTTTTCCAGAACACAACAATGAAACTGCCATGTACTGTGTGTCACAGCAGGTAACTAATATCAACAAAGTATAAAGAAAAAAACCTATGTGCAAATAACATAGCATGGGTCTAACCTTGAGCAACAAAAGCAAAGAATTTTAAAAGTGAGGTCTAAGTTTGTATCCTTAACCCACTCTGTTGGGTTTATTTTCTATATTATAAATGATACAAAGTCTTTATCAAGGCTGTGCATATACAGAAGTGCTCTAATGTAACTAACATGGCAAATATATTTTGCTGCTTTTCATTCAGTTTCCCATGTCTATCAGATTTATTCAGATAGTTATCTAATTACTATCTTACTACCAGAAAACAAAATCATAACCTACATTTGAAACTGTACCATAAACTTCACACTTCGTTTTATTTCAGCTTCCAATCTAGAAGAAAAAGATTTATTAATAGGTCTTTTTTCCCACTTATTAAAAGCCTGTATTGGAGAAATACTACTTATGCAGGTGCAAAATCCAGCTCTTAATTATAAATTTTAATTGAGTAGGTTTCTGCCTTTATAACTGAAGCTAAATATAAAATATTTGAGTTATCTCAGACTGAAATCCCACATTTAACATTTTAAGGAAGATTGTTGCAATAAAAAAAATATGTCTTGCCACAGATGCTTCTAGGGCTGAGAATACTTCCCTAAAATCTTTTGCTGAGTGATCCAAATTTCAACTAGCCTCCAGATCAATGGTTGATTTCTCCAGAACAATTTCAGGAAAATTGGCTTATGAGTTCAATCAGGCCATAAATGAGCAATCAGTGGTCCTTCCTTTCCAGACTTAGGATCCCTGTTTCCCATTTCCTTCACTTTGATTCTCTTCTGGCCCTGTTCAAAATTCTAATCTCCTCTATTATTTTGCCCTAATAACATAATTAGCCTCTAATATCATCTCTGGCTTAATCCTACCAAGACACCCAGATCTGGAGACATTCCATTTTTGACCTTGACCTTCTCCATTTTTGACCTTTGATCTTCCCCATTCAAGGTTGATATGTGACTGCCGCAGAGGTGAGTTTCTGACTAGTGATGGGCGAACCGAACCCGCACAATTCGAGTCCGTACCGAATTTTGCGGTGTTCGGTATGCCGAAACCGAAACCGAAATTTTTTGAAACTTCGGGCAAAGTTCGGAGCTTTGACATCACCGACAGGTTGCTAAGGACGCCAAGGTGATCACTTCCTGGATTCCATGGAATCCAGGAAGTGATCACCTTGGCGTCCTTAGCAACCTGCCGGTGATGTCAAGGCTCCGCCCCAGAATCTCTTTGTGGGAGGGATTCCCCAGCTCCTTCAAAGGGAGGTCTTCACGTAAAAATAAACATTGTTATTTTTATGAAAAAGGACGCCACAGCAGCGCTGCAAGCAAAGGGCGGTCCTTTCACATAAAAATAAACATGTTTATTTTTATGTGAAGACCTCCCTTTGAAGGAGCTGGGGAATCCCTCCCTCGAAGAGATTCCAGGGGCGGAGCCTTGACGTCACCGGCAGGTTACTAAGGATGCCAAGGTGACCACTTCCTGGATTCCATGGAATCCAGGAAGTGATCAGCTTGGCGTCCTTACCAATCTGCCGGTATACGTGATGTCAAAGCTCCACCCCCGGAATCTCTTGGTGGGATTCCCCGTTCAGGTTCGGGTTTGGTTCGGATTTGGCCGAATTTTGCATAAAGTTCATTCGAACTTGCCAAACCCGAACACCGTTGGGTTCACCCATCACTATTTCTGACCAGTTCTAGAGAACTGGTAGTGGAAAATTTGAGTAGTTTGGAGAAACAGTAAATACCACCTCTGACTGGTCCTGCCCCCATCTATTCTCTGCCTCCCAAGCCCCCACTGAATGGGGATTTTGCAGTAACCTTTCCCTGGAGTGGGGAGGGAAGGAAGATTTTATGTTGTCCTTCTCCTGCCATGTCCACCAAGCCACGTCACATCCACCAAGCCAACAACCACAGAACTGGTAGTAATTTTTTTTGAAACCCAGCACTGGACTTCAGGTATTTCTACAATAGCCCTATTTGGACCAGGAGGCCTTGTGCACATTCACTGAGGCCCCATCACCTCCTGTCTTGATTATTGCAGTGTGGTCTACATGGGACTACCCTTGAAGAGTGTTCAGAGACTGCATATAGTCCAGAATGCAGCCACGTGAGATGTTATGGGTGTGTCTTGATATGCCCAGGGGTGGGCAGCAGGCAGGGCAGGGTGGAATGCAGTTCCACTGGGGGAAATAAATCTGTGTGCACAGCTCCAGCTGATCAGCAGCAGTCACTTCCTGGATTACCAGGCTCAGCTCAGCTCTCCTTCTTTCCCCCTGCTGCTGCTGCTGCATCTGTGCTCCTTGCTTTTTTCCTCTTTCCTCCTTCCTGGCCTCAGATGAGCTTCCTGCTCTCCTGCCTGGCTCCGCTCCAGCCTCACGCAGCAACTTCCCACCTGCAGTGTAAGCAGAAGGCATGGGGGAAAGCAGCACTGACAGCATTCATGCTTTTGGCAGCACCCGTTCGCCTAGCTATCCAGCCTGAGGTGGGGGGGATGACCCAGGAAGGAGAGCAGGGTAAATGCAAAGCAAATTGTCACTCAAGTAAGCAACACTGGTGTGGTTGTAAGTTGAGGATTTAACAGTTCATTTGGAACGATGATGATCGTTCAAGCCACTCCCACCTGCTCATGTGGCTGGCAAGCCACTCCTTCCCAGTCACATGACCATTAAGACACACCCACAAAATAAGCCACACCCACAGTGTGGCAGTAAAATTTTTGGCTGCCCATTACTGGGTATGCCCATATAATACCAATACTCTGTGTGCTGCACTGGCTACCGATTAGTCTCTGGTCACAATTCAAGGTGTTGGTTATCACCTATAAAGCCCTACATGGCTTAGGGCCTGACTATTTATGGGATCGTCTCCTGCCACATACCTCCCAGAGACCCATTAGATCACACAGAATCGGCCTCCTCCAGATCCCTAAACAATGTAGGTTGGCGGGGCCACAGGGCCGGGCCTTTTCTGTTGCTGCTCTAGCTCTATGGAACCAACTCCCCTCCAATGTTCGCACTGCTCTCATGCTATTGGCCTTTTGAAAAGCTGTTAAGACCTGGCTTTGCCGACAGGCCTGGGGGCCATAAATCTTAACATCTGACACGCCTGAATTATGCTTGACTGGTAGGTATGTTGTTGTTAGATTGGATTCAGGGTTTTATATGGGGTTATTTTAGTTGGGTTATAATTGAGGTTTTAATTATTGTTATATTTGACTTCTTTTTTAATTATTGTGCAATTGTATTGTCTTGTTTTTATTGTTGTAAGCCGCCCTGAGTCCTATGGGATTGGGCAGCATGGAAGTAGATTAGATTAGATTAGATTAGATTAGATTAGATTAGGATTTGAAGAACAAGTGTGAGCAGTGGCCAGGAAGCCTTTTGCCTAAATCAATTTCATGAATCAATTGTGCCCTTTCCAATAATGGATATGCCTTGGTATCCCCATGTAATACTTCTGCTTCATAAACTGCATTAGTTGCCAAAGTGTTTCTAATTGAAGATGCTATCTCTAAAGTTCTACATGGAATAAGTCCTGATTACTTGAGGAACTGCCTGTGTCCCTTAACAATTGCCTGGCTGATTTGATATTGCAGAGCTGGCCCCTTCCATATTTCTTTGATTAAACAATGTCATCTGTTCAGAGTCTCTCTTGCAACATCTACCCTCTAGAACAGACCTGGGCAAGGGATGGCCCGTAGGCTGCATCCGGCCCGCCCGCTGTCTGTGATCAGTCCATGGAGGTTGGGGCCTGCTCCAGTGCGAGGATGAAAGAGCTCACCACCTCTGCCGGGACTCCTCCAGTTCCTGCTTTCAAGAAGGAACCAGAGGAGTCCCGGCAGACGCGGTGAGCTCTTTCATCCTCGCACTGGAGCGGACCCCGACCTCCTACCAAGAGTGGCCGAGCACAGAAACCATGCAAACACTCCAGCGCAGTGACTGTCGTGCACCGTGTTTCCATAAAGCAAACAGTTAGGGGTCTGTAGAGTGGGTCTGGGTGTTTAGGTCAGGCCAGGGTCTGGGTCTTTACAGTATTGGGTAGAACTGAGTTAATTATATTAGTCCGGCCCTCTAAAACCATCCCAATTTCTCATGTGACCCCATGGCAAAATTAATTGCCCACCCCTGTTCTAGAATGAGATTCTTCCTAAGATCTGACTGCCCACACCCAGCTCTTTGCGCTAAGGAAAATGAGACCCTTCTTTGATTGGACTTGCTATCTTTTTATCTTTTATTC
Source organism: Erythrolamprus reginae (assembly GCF_031021105.1). Lineage (NCBI taxonomy): Eukaryota > Metazoa > Chordata > Lepidosauria > Squamata > Dipsadidae > Erythrolamprus > Erythrolamprus reginae. Next base: position 105,857,469 of record NC_091953.1, on the reverse strand, counting down.
ATCGTATTAAAATGTGTTTGTTGTGAGCTGCCCAAAACTCTTGAGCATATACCTGTATTACTATTATGGTTGGTTGTATAGTCTGCAAGATGTATAGAACTCTGTAACTTGCTGCTATTTGTACTACTATAACCAGACTCTTACACTGATCAACATTTTCCATAATTCCTTTCATTTCTCTAGCAACCTTTTCTCCACAGCCTGCTGCCCGATCTTCTGCTTTTGCTACTACTTATTTGCTGTTCAGATTTTACATTCAAGTCTGGATTATATCATGAAATTATATGTTCTGCATATATACATGAGAGAAAAAGAGGGGGGAAGGGAGAGAAGGAGAGGGAGAGAGATTGTTTGAACTCTTATTGGTCACAAATTATTTTACTCTTTCCATTATTAGTAAATATATATTGAGGACATATTTGGGTGGGACAATATTTAATTTGGCATATATCCCTGATATTTCAATTTCAAATGGACATTGACTTATTTCACCTACTAGGCTAAATCATTGTTGATTAACCATGGTTTTCTGAATCAGGGATGACTAGATCAATCCTGGTTGATAAACTAAGATGGTTGGATCTGAAGCATGTTAAGTTTAAACCAAATGCATTATAGTGCAATTTAGGGTAATATATGACCCTTTCATATTACTTCTAGCACATGATTGTAATAATCAGGTACTAAGAATGTAGACCTGAACCATAACCTTGATAATGTAGACATTCTTACAATCAACCAAAATAAAATATATTTCAAATTTTGCTTAGAACAAAGCAGTCATTTTGTTAAAAAAAGCACTAGTTAGCTATTTTACTACCATCCAAATTACTGTAGTTTAGCATTATTATGCTAATATTTTATTATTATTATTATTATTATTATTATTATTATTATTATTATAGCATGACTATTTTATGTCACAGATTCCTTGAAAAATACAATACAAAATTCAAAAGTTGGATATGCTTCTTTAAATATCTGAGATAATATTTAAAATAAAATTCTTGAAGTAATATAGCTATATTCTCTGTTAATGGAGATTCCAGTCTTTTGTGTTTACCGTTTTATTCTGAAGTCCTTTACTAAGAGATTAAGGGAAAAGACTGAATTACAATTTATAATTGCAGTGATGGAAAAGATTTCAAAATTATTCCTCCTCTTATGTAACAACAGCACATATCAATATTTACAACAGGATTTTAAAAAGGCTTCATGAATTTTCTTAAATATTGCTTGCTTTAAAAAAAATAAAAAACAGCCACTTTTAGCTGATCTTCTTACCAATTCATAGCTTTGTAATTTATTTTTCTTACTTTGTATGTTTGTTTAAAACATGTATGCAATTGCAATTAATTTTATTTCTTAAGAAATTAAGTCCACATAAGAAGTACCTACTTGCAACCTGCCCAATTACAACAAGAAAAAAATCTTCTACGACCAAGAAACCTTAGCATCTGGTAATTAAAATTGCTAATCACCAGCAATTATCTGGCAGAGCTGTATAGCCAAGTGAAACAGTTTGACCCTTTGCCCATCGAAAAGAAGAATGTTTGCTGTCTATTGATAAGCGGTAAGGCAAAGCTGTGTTTGGTTCCCATCCATTCACTGGCTACTAATAGGACATCAACAAAAGGGCTGACATCTGTGGCAGAATACTTACAGCCAGGCCAGGTCTAAGAACCCAGGTGTGAAAGGTTTTTGACAAAGGTCTATAGGAAACCAGGGGAGGGTTAGACTTTCAGAAATTAATTGCAAATCAAATTCCCAAGTTGGTGTCCTGGCTAATGTACTACAATTGTTTGGGAGGGAATTCTTGTTTGGATTAAAAGAGGATTTTAAAATAAATTATTTTTAAAAGGGAACATTAAACATGTTCCCTTTTAAAAATAATTTATTTTAAAGAGAAACCAAAAAAGATTATATGAAACTGTCAGGGTTTTTTTTTCCACATTCCCTTCAGATATTTCCAGTTCTCTGCCATTATTTTGCAAAGAAAAAATAATAATTTCTGACATATTGCCTAGATGTTATCATACAAAAAATCCTAAAGCAGCCAAGAAGTAGAATAATAAAAATCTCTTCTACTGGGACATTATTACATTTGTGGCCTATATTTCTTAAGGAAATTGCTTGTCAAACTCTAAAAGCTACTGAAGAAATTTGTCAGATGGTAGCAAACAAATCACTTAAACTTCCCAAGTTGTATGGCTCCTCTTCTGGGACTGATTTTTTTTAAAAAAATTAAGTAAGCCTTCAAAGATTCTATGAGAAAATATAGCTAAAACTCTTATGATAAAACAACCCTCCCCAACATAATGCTCTTCAGATATACTGGGGGTAAAAATCTATAATTTTAAGTCAGTGAAACACTATTTGAGAATCACAAGGGCTATAATCTAGTTTGCCTGAAATTTGCCAAGTTAGGAAAGACTGTCTCTTATCATAATCATTGTTACTGTCCCCATGATATTGTACAGTTTCTGTACATTTACAAAGAAATACGGAATAGTGTTATTGAACTAGAGTTGAAGTTCCATAAAGTGAGGGGTTAGTATTTAACTTAATTTAATTAATTACTGAGCACAGTTCCCAGCGTTTCAGTATGACCAATGGGAAGTGCTGCAAACTAGAAAAGATATATTTTAAATATCATGATAGATCTCTCTTAAGGGCAAGGGTTCATTACAATTGCTATTGCTAGTCAGGTGGACCCTCTTTAGAGTGGATCAAAGTTTGCCTATAAATAGAAGGAAAATTATTTTGATGGACCATTCCAAAGCCCAGAAATAATAAATTTAAGTAATCTGGTGCCAGCCTTGAAATACAAAAGCTACACCCACAATGATAAAGTTTTCCTATGTGAAAAGACTTAGTTCCATTTTTAAACCAATGCAACAAAATTTCTACTTGCAAAAAGGAATTATTTATTTATTTATTTTATTTATTATTTAGATTTGTATGCCGCCCCTCTCCGTGGACTCGGGGCGGCTCACAGCAAGATACAGCAAATCGTGACAAATCCAAATAAATTTAAAATATTTTAAAAAGTTTAAAAAGAACCCCATTTACTAACAAACACACACGCAAAGGTGGGTTTTAAGGAGTTTAATTGGAAAAAGAATGATCCTAGACAAAGAAGCATAATAATTGTGCTCAAATAATTCCAAGTAAAATCAAAATAGTTTAATTAAACTAATTCCTTGTTTGCATAAATCTTTAGATTTCCAAGTCTGTTCAGGTTCATTGCAGAGAGGATAGTTAAGCCTCTTGTTTTAATATCATTCATTTTTCAGAAAATGAAAAATGAACAACTATTGAACAAAACTATTTAGACCATGAATCCAACCTTCTGCTCAGTGCAGGAATCCATGTTCAGTGACTCTAACAAACTACACTATTAGAACACAGCCCTCATCTCTCTAGGCCAGGGGTAGGCAAAGTTGGCTCTTCTATCACTTGTGGACTTCAACTCCCAGAATTCCTGAACTAATCATGCTAGGTCAGGAATTCTGGGAATTGAAGTCCACATGTCATTGAAGAGCCAACTTTGCCTACCCCTGTTCTAGGCAAATGACTTATCAATTATCCTGATTTATCTATATGTTTATCCATTATCTTTCTCTTATTTTTATTTTCCATTGGCATTGGTTTTCCATTGCCACCTCCTGTTTCTTACTTTAATATTTCTACCTCATCAACATTGAAAGAATCCCACAATTCTTGGTAGAATTGTCTGCTAGCAACTACTAAAGAAGACTGGCCCTACCTACTTCCTCATATAGCCAAAGTTGGCTAGTCCACGAAAGATGGCTGGGTGACTTTGGGCCAGTCACGGTCTCTTTACCCAACTCTCTTCATCAAGTTGTTATTGTGGGGAAAATATGAGGAAGAAACTGTATATTAGGTATGTTTGCTGCCTTGAGTTTTATACATGTTGAGACTCTAGAAATAGTGCAGAGAAGAGCAACAAAGATGATTAGGGGACTGGAGGCTAAATATATGAAGAATGGTTGCAGGAACTGTATATGTCTAGTTTTTATTTATTTATTTATTATTAGAGTTGAAAGGGACCTTACAGGTCATCAAGTTCAACCCCCTGCCTGAGCAGGAAATCCTACATCACCCCAGCCAAATGGCAGTCCACTCTCCTCTTGAAAGTGTCCAAAGTCGGGGAGTCCACAACCTCCGCTGGCAGGCCGTTCCACTGGTTGATCGCTCTCACTGTCAGGAAATTCTTTCTTATCTCCAGGTTGAATCTTTCCTTGGTCAGTTTCCAACTGTTGTTCCTCGTCCAGCCCTCTGGTGCCCTGGAAAACAGTCCCCTTCCTCTCTATGGCAACCCCTTAAGTACCTGTATACAGCTATCATTTCCCCCACTAGCCCTTCTTTTTACTAGACTATCCATGCCCAGTTCCAGCAACCTGGTCTCTAGTCCCTTTATCATTTTAGTTGCTCTTTTCTGCACCCTCTCTAGAGTCTCTATATCTTTTTTGAAGTGTGGTGACCAGAACTGGATGCAATACTCCAGGTGCGGTCTGACCAGGGCCTTATAGAGTGGTATTATTGCCTCTCTGGTCTTGGAGTATATCCACCTGTTCATGCAGCTTAGGATTGTGTTGGCTTTTTTAGCCGCTGCTGCACATTGCTGGCCCATGTTTAGCTGGTTTAATTAAAAGAAGGACCAGGGAAGACATGATAGCAGTGTTCCAATATCTCAGGGGTTGCCACAAAGAAGAAGGAGTCAAACTATTCTCCAAAGCACCTGAGGGTAGAACAAGAAGCAATGGGTGGAAACTAAACAAGGAGAGAAGCAACTTAGTACTAAGGAGAAATTTCCTGGCAGTTAGAAGAATTAATAAGTGGAACAGCTTGCCTCCAGTAGTTGCAAATGCTCCAACACTGGAAGTTTTAAAGAAGATATTGAATAACCATCTGTCTGAAGTAGTAGAGTTTCCTGCCTAAGAAGAGGGTTGGGCTAGAAGACCTCCAATGTCCCTTCCAACTCTGTTGTTGTTGCTGTTGTTGTTGCTGCTGTTATATATTTAAAAGGTGGGGGTTTTTTTCAATCAGCTGTTGGAGAAAACTAGGAGGAATGGAAGGTAGTACTGCATTCCCATCTTGCTTGTGAATTCTGTGGACAATAGTTTGAAACAGAATGTGGGCTCATCTTTTGCGCATGCGAAACTACTCTTGTTTCCTTGGGAAGCATAAACAACTGGTTGCCATTCTGTACCTTAGTACCTTTGTTAAACTTGGAAGAAAACATGCAGTGCACATCACAACAAAGAATAGAAGTCTTGAAGAGAAGGGTGGGTTGAAAACAGTCTAAATAAGTGGAAAAGGAAAGGTTCTTGAGAAAGAAATTGTTGCCAAGGAAAAAAAGAGAGAGAAATGTTAATACCATTCATTGGAAGAGAGCCCAGAATATAGGAACTGGCAAATATAGGCAACTGATAAATATACACATAATAGAGATGAGAATCTGAAAGCTTAGGTGAAGTTTATCTTTTCTGAAATGTATAGAACTGAACCAATAAAGTTGCAGGAAATTTTCCAAAATATCAGCAATTAAGCCACAAATTAGTAAACAGTCTATTATGGCTTAGCAAGGAAGGAAAAAAGAATCCAGTATCACTTGCAAAGAAGAGGGGACAGGGATGATGTTGTGAAGATGTGTAGTCCCACTGTGCAGAATCAGAAGTTCCATATTTTGTTTCCAAAGATATTTCCTTTTGGTTCAGGATTAGAATGGTGCATTGCCGTAAAGAAGTGTTTCTCAAATAGTGGGGGGGGGACCCGTGGGGGTGGTTCGGATCGATGCCAGGATGGCACGTGACCCCAAGGAACACATTACACCCCAATCATGCTAATAAACCACCTGAGTTTTTGCAGGGAAAATGTGCTGAATATTCCAAACAATCATCCCGCCAGAGTTGTGAGATGCGCAAAATGTTTACTTCTTCCTGGGGGGGGGCATAACAGAAAATAATGGAGAAACACTGCCTTAAAGTCAACTTGCTGCACCCTCTTTCTTTATAAATCCTGTCATTTTCCAAAAGATAAAAGAGTACAGTGATACCTCTACTTAAGAACTTTTCTAGATAAGAACCAGGTGTTTAAGATTTGTTTTGCCTCTACTTAAGAACCATTTTCTACTTAAGAACCCGAGCCCAGAAAAATTTCCCAGGAAATTTGAGAGAGGCAGGAAGGCCTGTCCAGTATCCTGCCAGTCCCCCTTTAATCCCGGCCATCTGGGCTGCCAGAGGAGCCTTTTGGTCGCACATAATTAGGCTTTGGCAGTCCAGAGCGAACGAAGCATTTTTCTTTCTCTGGGCACTTGGACAGGGAATAAACCTCTGCCAGCGCCCAGAGAAAAGAAATGCTCCCTTTGCTCTGGGCAGCCAAGGAGTCACCACAGTGAAGGAGAGGCACCGGCTACAAAGCGAGTGAGCGAGAGGAGATGGGAGCCCTTCAGCATGGGAAGGAAGAGGCAGCAGGTAGCAGCAGCAGCAGCCAGTGTATGGGAGGCAGTGCATGGGAGGCAGCCTCGCATTAGGTGTATGGGAGGTGTGTGCTCCTCCTTGCTGCTTCAGAGACCCTCTTTTTTCCCCAAGCCTTAAAGTTTTTGATTTTTTTGATTCCCCTCACCTCATCTTCTTTCGGCAGCGACTGTCCTCCTCCTCTTCTTCCTCCTCCTCCCCCCACCCAATTACGAGCTTTTATTTCTTTGCTTTTACATTGATTCCTATGGGAAAAACTGCTTCTACTTAAGAACATTTCTACTTAAGAACCTGGTCATGGAACAAATTGAGTTCTTAAGTAGAGGTACCACTGTATTCTATTTCGTGTGCAAGTTTGTTTGTTTGCTTGCTTGCTTGTTTATTTGAATGTGTATGCCATTCATCTCACTCTGCAAAGCAATTCTGGGTGGCTTGATTACTGAAGTGATCATTTCCATATTGGAGTAAAGTATTTAATCTGGCTGCTTGAAAGGACATTGCTTGTTGTTGAAATAGACTTGGTATAACAAGAGCATCCATGAATATTGCATGGCTCTCCTAACTGAAACCCATATTTAGTGATGGGCGAACTGAAACCGCAAAATTTGGGTCCGTACCGAATTTTGCGGTGTTTGGTATGCCGAACACGAACCTGAATTTTTTTCAAATTTTGGGCAAAGTTCGGGGCTGTGTTCAGCGTTCAGTACAAATCCAATGATTTTTTAAAAAAAGTTAATATAAAAAACAGTCATACATCCCAGACAAACCATACATAAAACGGAACGGCCCAGGGGAATCAATTTCTCCATGCCTGATGGCAAAGGTGGGTTTTAAGGAATTTGCAAAAGGCAAGGAGGGTGGGGCAGTCCTGATCTCCAGGGGGGAGTTGATTCCAGAGGGTCGGGGCTGCCACAGATAAGGCTCTTCCCCTGGGTCCTGCCAGACAACATTGTTTCGTCGACGGGACCTGAAGAAGGCTGACTCTGTGGGACCTAATCGGTCGCTGGGATTCGTGCGGCAGAAGGCGATCCTGGAGGTATTCTGGTCTGATGCCACGAAGGGCTTTATAAGTCATAACCAACACTTTGAATTCTGACCAGAAACCGATGATAGAGAACAGGAAGGCCTGAAGGAACGTTGTTCATGTGGTTGCGATGTGTCAGACACAACTTTGCAACTAACAACAACAATAAAGTAAACAATTATCCCTTCCTAATAGACATAATGAAAGGTGTGTGTGTGTGTGTGTGTGTGTGTGTGTGTGTGTGTGTGTGTGTAAAAGAGTTTTATCAGGCCACTTATACTGTATTATATTTGTCTCAGGTTTGACAGGAGTCTGAAAGAGAAATTTATAATTCTTAAATCCCTTTTGGATAATTTTATTATTTTATTTGAAAATATACATGTTAGGCATGAAAGCCAGCTTTGGGACAGTGACTCTCAGTTCGACACATCTGACAGGGTTGTTGTGTGGAAAATGGGGAAAAAGGAGTGTTAGGTATGTTAGCTCACTTATCTATTTATTTAAAAAGGTGAGAAATGAGAAATAAAATGTGTGTGTGTGCGTTTGTATTTTATACTGTTGTTCTAAATTTATATTATCCATATTGCTAATTTTTTTATTTATTTACTTATTTATTATTTGTTTGTTTGTTTGTTTGTTTGTTTGTTTGTTTATTCAATGTCTATGCCGCCCAATCCCGAAGGACTCAGGGCGGTTTACAACAATAATAAAAATACAATATAAATAGATACAAAGTGATAAAAAAGAAGTCAAACATTATCTAAAACTAAAACATTATCTGAAACTAAAATCCCATTAAAAAGTTGTTTAAAAAGGCAGTCACAATCATACACATGTGCACCATTCATGGCCATCAAGGATGTAAATTTATGGCCCCCAGGCCTGCTGAGAGAGACAGGTCTTCATGGCCTTACGAAAGGCCAGCATGATGGGAGCAGTATGGACATCAGGCGGTAGTTGGTTCCATAGAGCTGGTGCCGCCACAGAGAAGACCCTTCCCCGTGGTCCCGCCAACCTGCATTGCTTAGTTGACGGGATCTGGAGGAGGCCAACTCTGTGGGCTCTTATTGGTCTCTGGAAGATTTTTGATAATTTCTTCTTTTATATGTGTAACCTGAGCAACACTTTTAGTATATTTCTGTCTGTATTTTTCTTAATTTGCCATTGAATATTTAGTTTTGAATATTCTAAATATTTGCTATATGCACAGTTCTGTGCAAAGAAATGAATAATCTTCCAAGTGAAGATTCCCTTCTTGGGAACTTGAAGATGATGAAAGATTGGAAGGACTCTATCTTGGTCAAGATGCTTAACTATATCAATTACACAGCCATGTCCCAGAGGACTGGAATCTAGGCATTATTGTCCCGGTCTTTTAAAAAAGATGGTCGAAATTATAATTATAGGCCAATTAATCTCATTAACAACATAGCTAAGCTCTGTATAAAACATTTTCTGTACAAACTGGAGGACAGGGTTGTTAACAACAATGTTCTTTTTGAGGAACAGACTGGTTTTGATCCGGCAGTTCTACTACCAAAAATTGTTGCTTTGTATTGACCCATTTGTATGTCAACATTGTGAAGCAGAAATTGTATGTGGCATTTGTGGACTCCATTGACTGAAATAAGTTATGGGTCAGACTGAAAGCTTTGAATATCTATGGCAGATTGCTGGCTTTAATAACGAGATTATCCATGAATGCTCAAAGACAAGTTCATTTTTTTTTCCGGTCAGTCTTCTGACAGAAACCATCACTACAAACAGGTCTGTGTCTTTACCCCACATTTATTCAATCTTTTTTGATAAATGATCTTGTGTTGACCTTGAAAAGAGATAACTTTTCTCTGATTAAAATTGGTGACAGAAAGATGACTCCCCTTGTCTATCCTGATGACTTCCAAGCTATTGCTTTTGTTAAGTAGTAAGAACCAAAGATGCAGCAAAGAAAGAAGTATTTATTCCTAAATTTCTTTCATAAGGGAATTTGTAAACTGCTATTCCTTGTCCACTCACTCTGTACGCACCCCACACACATGTATTCTACCTACATCTGCACAGGATGAGCAGGGCAAAGGTTGATTAGATTACATATTATTCTTCATTCAATTATTCCCTGTTTCTGGTACATGCTGAGTATATTCATTAGATCCTTGGTAGTTCTTTATAATATAACTGTGATATAAAAACCAAGATTTTCTTCCTCCTTCATCAAACCTTTAGACTTTAGTTTAGCATTCAATATCATCATTCCAGACCCTCTTCTAACTAAGCTGAACCAGCTAACAGTACCCGAACACACTTGTAAGTGGATCATAAGCTCCCTAACAAACAGGAAGCAGCAAGTGAAGCTAAGCAGAATCACATCAGATACCTGTACAATTAGTTTATTTATTTTTATTTATTTATTTATTTATTTAGTTAGTTACTTAGTTAGTTAGTTAGTTAGTAAGTCCAATACATAATACACATTGAAGAGAAAGATATGTAATAATATAAGTAAAGAAAAGAATAGAAGATATAAAAGTATAGGTGAACATATTTGAAAGGAAGAAAAGATAAATGAGATAAGGAAGTACAATTGGACAAGGGACGGAAGGCACACTGGTGCACTTATGCAAGTCCCTTACTGACCTCTAAGGAACCTGGAGAGGTCAATCGTGGATAGTCTAAGGGAAAAATGTTGGGGGTTAGGGGTTGACACTACTGAGTCCGGTAATGAGTTCCACGCTTCGACAACTCGGTTGCTGAAGTCATATTTTTTACAGTCAAGTTTGGAGCAGTTAATATTAAGTTTGAATCTGTTGCGTGCTCTTGTGTTTTTGCGACTTGAAGCTGAAGTAGTCATTGACAGGTAGAATGTTGCAGCATATGATCTTGTGGGCAATACTTAGATCGTGTTTTAGGCGACATAGTTCTAAGCTTTCTAGACCTAGGATTGATAGTCTGCTTTTGTAGGGTATTCTATTTCGAGTGGAGGAGCGAAGAGCTCTTCTGGTGAAGTATCTTTGGACATTTTCAAGGATGTTGATGTCCGAGATGTGGTATGGGTTCCAGACAGTATTCAAGGATGGGTCTGGCAAAAGTTTTGTAGGCTCTGGTGAGTAGCATGAGATTGTCAGAGCAGAAGCTGTGTAGGATCAGGTTAACAACTCTAGAAGCCTTTTTGGCGATATTGTTGCAGTGGGCTTTGGCACTTAGATCATTTGATATTAGTATTCCAAGGTCTTTTACTGAGTGTGGGTTGGCTGTGAGATTTTGTTTATTAGCACAGGGGCCTCTAAGGCTGTGTGTTTTCTTCACTTCTCTTCTCTCTATATACCAATGAATGCATCTCTAATGATCCATCTGTTAAATTTCTGAAGTTTGCAGATGACACAACAGTGATCGGCCTCATTCGAGACAATAATAAATCCGTATACAGACAGGAGGTTGAACAAAAAACCTTGTGGTGTTACTGGAACAATCTGGAACTGAATATAATCAAAATTGTAGAAATGGTCATAGACTAGTAGAAACCTGACAATTTTCCCACCTCTTACAATACTACAACACAGTATCAACAGTAGAGACCTTCAAATTTCTAGGTTCTACAATATCACAAGTTCTAAAATGGACACCTAATATCAAAAATATCATCAAAAAAGCACAACAAAAATGTTTCTTTCTGTGCCAAATCAGAAAGCTCAAACTGCCCAAGGAGCTGCTGATACAGTTCTACAGAGGAATCATTGAGTCTGTCATCTGCACCTCTATAACTGCCTGGCTTACTTTTGCAACCGAACAAAACAGACACAGACTTCAGAAGAGAATCAGAACTGCAGAAAAAAACAATTGCTACCAACCTGCCTTCCACTGAGGACCTGTTTACTGTATGAGTCAAAAAAAGAGCTGTGAAAATATTTACAGAAACCTCACATTCTGGACACAAACTGTTTTTCAGCTCCTATCCTCAAAACGATGCTATAGAGTACTGCACACCAGAATAACAACACACAAGAACAGTTTTTTCCTAAACACCCAGGGATGGGCTACTGCTCGGATGGGGAGGAACGCAGTGGGGTAGCGAAAATGGAGCTACACCCCAGAACACCCAATTTGCATTGAAAGATGTTGAAAGAAAATGCAGGGCGTCCTGCATAAGCCACGCCCACAGTGTGGTAGTAAAAATTTTGGTAGTCCTTCACTGCGAACACCATCACTTTGCTAAACAAATAATCCCCTTAAGCTATTTACTAAGTCTACACTACTATTAATCTTCTCATTGTTCCCATCACTCATCTCTTCCCACAAATGACTGTATGACTGAAGCTTTGTTGCTTGTATCCTTACAATTTATATTATTTGATTGCTTATTTGTACCCGGACTATCATTAAGTTTTATACCTTATGATTCTTGACAAATGTATCTTTTCTTTTATGTACACTGAGAGCAGGTGCACCAAGAGAAATTCTTTATGTGTCCAATCACAATAAATAAAAAATGACCAATAAAAAATTCTATTCTATTCTATTCTATTCTACTCTACTCTACTCTACTCTATTCTATCATTTTTGCTCCACTTTTCTGGCTTCTGTTCAATGCCTTTGAAGTTAAGAACTGTTCATAAATCTCTATTTGTGTTTCATTACCTGCTCTATTTTGGATTGGTCAAACAAATGTTCAGAACATATTCTTCATTTGCACAAATAAACATATGTCTATAGAATGTTGTATAATTAATTCCAAATTGTGTTCTACCATTCAATTCTGTTAAGAAATCTTTTTTTCCGTCTTGCTGAAAGAATTTCGCATTGATCTGATAACCAAGATATGTTGATCTAAGATTGACATGTAGATGTGAAAAGGTCACTTGATCTTTATCATGAATATGAATTATTCATAGTAATCTCACCAGAATTGTATGCACTAAAGACCTTATATAAACCAGAGTAATCTATAATGCAAGCAAGAGAAGGAAATGTGGCATAAAGCCATGAACAAGCACTTCTTTAGCTGTTATTCCTAGCTCAACCAATCTTGGTGTTATGTAACCCTGTAGCTCACATGCTTGTTTATATACTTAATTATTGATCTTCGTGCCATTCTTGTTCTCCTGCATAAAGAAATTAACCTCTCTAGCTATCCTAGCTCACTGGTAAGTCAAACTGTAAGTGTAAAGTGGCCCTTATTGTTACGGCCCATACATTCTTTTGCATTCATTATTCATGCTTCCTGCACATTTGCATATGAGTCAAAACCCAACAGATAATTTAAATTTTTATGGTTTTATTCTGTGAAATAATCCAACATAATATAACATGAATGCAAATGCACACACATGCATGCCAACATACATATCCCCTACATTTAAAACCTTTACGTTGTTAAGGCATGTAAAACAATAAACAGATCTATGAAAACTTTAAAATGCTTCAGCTGAAAGACCTGAAAAGAGCTCAGTGACCTTGCTTAATTAGCCATGTAATGGAACAGAATTCAGAGAGCTATTCCCACAAACCCCTGCACAGCATCACATCACCCCCTGCTTGTCAAAAACGACATGAATAGGAAGTCATCCAGCATGATTCAGAAACCAACTCGTAATTCCAATAGGCTTTTTGATATACATCGATGCTAATTTCACAACTAGGCCAGCAAATAAATGTTTAAAGGACCACAATGATTGCTGTTGTATCAAGGACATCTTATAAGTCCAAAGATGCAATCCTGTTCTCCTTAAATAATTAGTTCTTCATTGCTGGATTGTGGAAGGTGCACTCTACTCCACAGTGCAGGAATTACAACATACATAGATACACAAGCATTGCAGGAAAATAGAAGGTGCATCAATACCCCAAGTCTCAAATAGCTTCTATATAGTTGTGTACTGTTCACTGCCACCCTTATAGCAACAGAAGGGAACTGCCAGGGGAAAGAGATTTGACAAGAGACGCCAGGATGAAGTGGCAAATGGTTGTCAAGATAGCATGGACTGTCACTCTGACACTTTACTTACTTACTTACTTACTTACTTACTTACTTACTTACTTACTTACTTACTTATTAGATTTGTATGCTGCCCCTTTCCGTAGACTCGGGGCGGCTCGCAACACAATAAAACAATTCATAACAAATCTAATAATTTACAATTTAAAATTTAAAGTAGTTAAGAAAACCCCATTTTTAAGCAGACATACCTACAAACATACCATACATAAATTATATAGGCCCGGGGGAGATATTTCAATTCCCCCATGCCTGATGACAAAGGTGGGTTTTGAGGAGTTTACGAAAGGCAAGGAGGGTAGGGGCAGTTCTAATCTCTGGGGGGAGCTGGTTCCAGAGAGTCGGGGCCACCACAGAGAAGGCTCTTCCCCTGGGGCCCGCCAACCGACATTATTTAGTTGACGGGACCCAGAGAAGGCCGACTCTGTGGGACCTAATCGGTCGCTGGGATTCGTGCAGCAGAAGGCGGTCTCGGAGATATTCTGGTCCGATGCCAGGAAGGGCTTTATAGGTCATAACCAACACTTTGAATTGTGACCGGAAATTGATCGGCAACCAATGCAGACTGCGGAGTGTTGGTGTAACATGGGCATTTTTGGGAAAGCCCATGACTGCTCTCGCAGCTGCATTCTGCACAATCTGAAGTTTACAAACACTTTCAAAGGTAGTCTCATGTAGAGAGCGTTACAGTAGTCGAGCCTCGAGGTGATGAGGGCATGAGTGACTGTGAGCAATGAGTCCCGGTCCAAATAGGGCCGCAACTGGTGCACCAGGCAAACCTGGGCAAACGCCCCCCTCGCCACAGCTGAAAGATAGTCTTTAACAGAGGGGACGGTTGGTAGCAACATGGAGTTGATTATTCCTGCAGGACTAGTGTGGATCCTTCCATATTGGGCAATTCAATTGTTTATATTCTGTGTTTATTCTGGCATCATCTCCTTCCAGACACATGGATCCAGTTTTGACTATCTCATTTTTAATGGTTTTATTACAATCCTTTGCACGTTTCCATTGCATCGCCTTGCAAAATATACTTCAAATGTGGGATATTGTCAGGTATAATTATGTTGCAAGAATGCGCTAATGGACAGAGCACAGCTATAATAAGGAAGTAGCCTCTCCCTTCTGAATTATGGAAGATGTAGAAAAAGAACAAAAAGTAAATATAGAACCCAAAAAACCTCAACATGTTTGGGGCTAGCAAAGGGTTAATTGATTAGCTCTTTCAGGAGGAAGGGATTAGTGAGTAGGGAATGTTTGGTTTTTGTTTAGCTTTTTTTAAAAAAAGCATTTCAAATACGCGGTAACAAAAGAGCGGAGGTTCAAATGTGCAGAAGCACAGAGTGATTATTTATTCTTTAAAAGTGAGTTACTATGCAAAACCAGAGACAACTATTGCACTTTTAAAAAAAACCTGCAACAGCAATTATAGCCTGCAATTGCGGTGCTACAGCTTATCAAAGACATATGACCTTTCTAACACCTCTTCATACAGTTAGAGCATCTTATTTTGGTGTGTGTCTTATGTTCACCTACTAAACATAGCTGTTACTATGTTTGTTTTTAGGTGCTCAGCAAGTAACAACCAAGTTTTCAAGTACCATTCCATGCTGGTTAATGGATTCTTGCCCAAAATACAAAGCTGGGGGGGGAGGAAGTTCTAGGGAGCAAATATTAAGATAAAGAGGGGGAATTGCCAACATATCAGGCAATTGTTATAGAAACTTGGTAATTATACAACATATAAATTAGGGGGTAAATCTAAACCTATACCTATATCTAATTATAGTTCATTTCTGTCTGTCTCTCTGTCTGTTTCTCTGTCTGTCTGTATATATATATATATCTCCCTCCCTGCCTGCCTGCCTGCCTGCCTGCCTGCCTGCCTGCCTGCCTGCCTGTCTGTCTATCTATCTATCTACCTACCTACCTACCTACCTACCTACCTACCTATCTATCGATCTTGAGTGGTACATGTAGTCTATAGCCGGGTACTATCAGGAGAGAGAGCGAGAGAGAGATTTAAAGTCAAAGAACTATCAGAGTACATGTACCACTAATAACCACCATTAACCAAGAAAAAAAAACCTACCCATATCAATAAAGAAGCTAAAATTAAAAACAATCCTTCTGGTGAAGAAACAAAACAGATTATGTAGTCAACTTCAAAAACCACTACAAAAATATATGCCACCAAATAAAGATGGAATGCTTCAACTATCACAGAAAACAAGAGGAAAACCTTTTGCGCACCAAATCCAACCACACCTTCTACAACTTTGTAAATAACAAACTCAAGGACTTGAGACCCATCCAATCACTAAAGGGACCCAACAACAAAGAATGTTATGATGAAACAGTCAAAGCTAACATCTTCAACACATTCTTTGGCTCAGTCTTTGTAAACAGCAACGGCTCATACCCAAAATTCTCTAGTCCTATACTCACAATGATTTAACACAAATGGACTTCACTGAAGACAATGTTGAAAAAGTTCTATGCAGCCTAAAACCTTCTCTTTCAATCAGGGCTGATGAACTATGTGCATACTTCCTAAAAAAGCTCTCCACAGCATAGCTGAACCACTAAACATAATCTTTGAAAAATCCTTCAGGACCAGTAATATGCAACTCCTACACTGCAAAAACTTATGAACTACACATCTCAATCAGGGCAAATCAATAGATGCAATTTACATAAACTTCTGTAAAGCTTTCAACTCAGTGGTTCATGATAAACTACTTCTAAAACTGAAATCCTACAGCATCTCTAGACCCCTTAGTTACTGGATAACTACATTCCTATCAAACAGACAACAAATGGTCAAAATAAGGAGTGCCCTGTGTAATCCTGTTCCTGTTAATAGCAATGTATCTCCAGGACAGCATACTACACACTTCATACTCTATATAAATGACCTTTGCGATAACATTACAAGCAACTATGTTCTCTTCACTGATGATGTAAAACTCTTCAACACCACCAGTAACACTGCTACCCTCCAAAAAGACCTTGACTTTGTGTCAGAATGGTCAAACATCTGGCAACTCCAAATTTCAACCAACAAATGCTCTGTCCTACTCATTGGCAAAAAGAACCAGAACATCAAATACAAGCTGAATAGACAAGACCTTGCAGACAGCCATCACTCTGTAAAAGATCTTGGAATGCTCATATCAAATGATCTAAGTGCCGTAGCCCACTGCAACAACATCGCCAAAAAGGCTTTAAGAGTTGTTAACTTAATCTTATGTAGCTTCTTCTCCGGTAATATCACATTACTAACCAAAGCATACGAAACATTTGCCAGACCAATCCTTGAATACAGCTCATCTTTTTGGAATCCACACCACGTTTCAGACATAAATTCATTAGAAAGTGTCCAGAGATACTTTACAAGAAGAGCCCTCCACTCCTCTATTCGCAACAGAATATCTTATGCAACCAGACTTGAAATCCTAGGCTTAGAAAGCTTAGAACTACGTTACCTTTGACACAACCTAAGCATAACTCACAAAATCATCTACTACAATGTCCTTCTTGTCAATGACTATTCAACTTCCACTACAGCAATACACAAACACACAACAGATACAAACTCAAAGTAAACTGCTCCAAACTTGACTGTAGAAAATATGACTTCAGCAACCAAGTAGTTAATGCCTGGAACTCACTACCTGACTCTGTAGTTTCATCATCAACCCCCCAAAACTTTACCCCTAGAGTAGACTATCCACTGTTGACCTCACCTGATTCCTAAGAGGTCAGTAAGGGGCATGCATAAGTGCACCAGCGTGCCTACTATCCCTGTCCTAAAGTTTCCCTCTTATTAGTACTCATCTCATGTTTATAAACAACTTTATATCTATGTATACTACCAATACATACTTGACAAATTAAACAAACAAACAAATGTACAAAGAAAGGGGGAAGGGAGAAAGAAAGAGCTTGCAGAAAATATTTAACAAATAAAAAAAATCACTGTTAGCATGTCTAAGCATTAACAGGTTCTTTTTTTAATTGTTAAGACGTTTATAGAGAAATAACTGCTAGATCAGTAGATCTTTGGATAACCAGAACCTAAATGAATGCCCATTATAGAAATCAATGTGAAAAAATGGGAATGCATCATATTCGAAAACTCAAAATGGGATTTTCTCCTGGAAATCCAGAGAATTATTCTGTAATGATCTATTTTCTTCCTAATATAAAAGTACCAAAATAATAGGGTGGGATTGGGGTAGGAGGCGAGCTTGGAAGAAGCATTCATCATAGCTACCAAAAAAGAAAAAAATGGAAATGTCAGACTGATCTTTTCCCCATCTTTTCTCCACTTAACTCCTTCTGACTTTTTCCTCACTAAGGATGGAAGATGACGCCCTCCTCTGGCTAAAAAGCCCCTTTTCATCAATCATCAGATCTGGTATAAAACCTTCCTTTAAACACTGAGGCAAAGAACTAGAAGCAATTACTTTGTGATTGATAGTACTAAATATGAAACTTCACGTACCTCAGAGGCATATTGTTAGTGGGGGAAGATGAATGGAACTTGAGATAACCTTGGCAAATTAAGCATATGTTAGCATTAAGCTTTGTCAGTAAGCAGACTAAAAAATTACAGGCATTGTAACTCCATAAACTCTTCTAATGAAGTGAATGACAGTGATAGTTTAATGAAGAATGTTAACAGCCCTTTTTGGAATTTAGTCCCATTTCTGTTGTGTGCAACAAGTTAAATTATAGCACAATCACTTGAAGATGGAAATTCAGAACCTGGCTGGACATTCTCAACAAAGCAATTCTCAACAAAGTAACAAAGATGATTAGGGGACTGGAGGCTAAAACATGAAGAACAGTTGCATGAATTGGGCATGGCTAGTTTAACGAAAAGAAGGACCAGGAGGGACATGATAGCAGTCTTCCAGTATCTCAGGGATTGCCACAAGGAAGAGGGAGTCAACCTACTCTCTACCTGAGGGTAGAACAAGAAGCAATGGGTAGAAACTAAACAAGGAGAGAAGTAACTTAGAACTAAGGAGAAATTTCCTGATAGTCAGAAAGGTTGATCAGTGGAACAGCTTGCCTCCAGAACTTGTGAATGCCCCAACTGTTAGGTCCTTGCAGGAATGAAGGACTGCACTGTTGCGGTGAGTAACGGTTCTTTATTAACGGGGATAACGGTTACAGAATAAAACAAAAGACAACATGGCCGTGCCCGGCAGCTATATATATGCCGGGCTGCCAACCAATCACATTATAGCATTTTCCCGCCCAAGGAATATGGGGCGGGTACAATGCCTAACTGTCCTTTGGACACAACACCAATACTGGAAGTTTTTAAGCAGATAATGAAGTAGTGTAGGGTTTCCTGCCTAAGCAGGGGGTTGGACTAGAAAACCTCCAAGGTCCCTTCCAACTCTGTTGTTGTTGTTGTTGTTGTTGTTATTGTTGTTGTTGTTATTGTTATTGTTGTTGTTATTGTTGTTGTTGTTATATCCATAAATTTGTACCACCTTCTTCACCATTTCGTGCCTGGGCTTTTTTTTTTACAAACAAGCAACTCATTCAGAGTTCTTTTTCAGATGACTTAATTAGAAAGAATGGAAAAGTTTAAAAAAGTTGTTGTGCATTCACCCATTGTTTTCTCTCCTTGTATGATTAAACCAAATATACTGAAGTAATAAGACACAACCTGCCGTGCCTTTTTGTACTATTACTGAACCCCGTGGGAGGCATTATGAGGCATGAGGCAAGAGGCTGTCTGACTTTAATCACCTGAGCAGTGCAGTAATCCCTTCAAATGCACGGCCTGTGGTGTCTTATAGCTATTATGAAATGGAATTTATAAATAAAAATAAGAGGGGAAGCTCAGTCCTCTGTATTTATTACCTGGTACTGGCGGAATTATGACTGGTGACAGCTAACCCAGATCTCACAAGCCATTTTCCAATTTATTCTCTATTTCAATCAGACTTCCATTTGGAAAAGAACTAACAAAGGTCTGTTCAGGCAAGGGGTAAGATAAAACCTAAATTGGTAAATTAAACATAATGCATTATTATTGAAGATATACCAATATGATAAAAACACTAGAGGAGTTATTTAGATTGGAGTAATGTTCTCAGCAGCAACAATAAATTGTCCCGGGGCAGATTTTATTTATTTATTTATTCATTTGTCCAATACACAGATACATAGGAAGAAAAATAGACATGTGATAATATAAAAGAGGGTGAAAGTGAACTTAGAGGAGAGGATATATGAAAGGAAGAGAATATATAAGATAGGTGAAAGAAAGGAGAGACAATTGGAAAGGGGACGAAAGGCACGCCAGTGCACTTATGTACGCCCCTTACTGGCCTCTTAGGAACCTGGAGAGGTCAATCGTGGAGAGTCTAAGGGAGAAGTGTTGGGGGTGAGGGGTTGACACAATTGAGTCTGGTAATGAGTTCCACGCTTCGATAACTCGATTGTTGAAATCATATTTTTTACAGTCAAGTTTGGTGCGGTTCGTATTAAGTTTGAATCTGTTGCGTGCTCTTGTGTTATTGCTGTTGAAGCTGAAGTAGTCATTGACTGGTAGGACATTGCAGCATATGATCTTGTGGGCAATACAGTACTCAAATCGTGTTTTAGGCACCATAGTTCTAGGCTTTCTAGGCCCAGGATTGTTAGTCTATTTTTGTAGGATATTTTGTTTCGAGTGGAGGAGTGAAGGGCTCTTCTGGTGAAATATTTTTGGACATTTTCAAGGGTGTTGATGTCTGAGATGTGGTATGGGTTCCAGACAGATGAGCAATAGTCTAGGATGGGTCTGACAAAAGTTTTGTAGGCTCTTGTGAGTAGAGTGAGTTTGCCTGAGCGAAAGCTGCGTAGGATCAGGTTAACAACTCTAGAGGCTTTTTTGGCAATATTGTTGCAGTGGGCTTTAGCACTTAGGTCATTCGATATTAGTATTCCAAGGTCCTTTACAGAATGTGGGTTAGCAGTGAGAGATTGTTTATTCAGTTCGTATGTGCGGTTAGGATTTTTTTTTGCCAATGTGGAGGGTACAGCATTTGTTGGTTGATATTTGAAGTTGCCAGGTGCTAGACCAGTCTGAGACTGAGATTGGCTAAATATAAGATTGGCTCTAAAGTTTGAAATCTGAGTTTGCTTTAAGCAAGTTGTTTATATAGAATAGTAGAAAACTGATCATTAAAACACATTATTGTCACATTATAGTCAAAAGTCACAGGTGGTTCAATCCATGTCATATTGTGTTAGTGTGCATGCAGGAATTGTACCATCAAGGTTGAAAGAAGGTAGCAGAGTGAAAATTTAATCTGGATGTGCCTTGATGTGAGAGTGAGAGCAACTTCCAAATGAATTTATGCTGAAATAGATACTTTTGCAGCCCTGTATGTAGGTGATTTATGCCCAAAATATTACTAGGTCCTTCTCTTAGACTGGGAAATGTTTGTCTTGAACAAAGATTTAAACTACAAAATAGATACTCAGGTTCTGAGTCCAAAGCTTAATGGCATCAGACCAGAATATCTCCGGGACCGCCTTCTGCCGCACAAATCCCAGCGACCAGTTAGGTCTCACAGAGTTGGCCTTCTCCGGGTCCCGTCAACTAAACAATGTCGTTTGGCGGGAACCAGGGGAAGAGCTTTCTCTGTGGCGGCCCCGACCCTTTGGAACCAACTCTCCCCAGATATCAGATTTGCCCCCACCCTCCTTGCCTTTCGTAAGCTCCTTAAAACCCACCTCTGCCGTCAGGCATGGGGGAATTGAGACTTTCCCTTCCCCCTAGGCTTATAAAATTTATGCATGGTATGTCTGTATGTATGATTGGTTTCTTAAATTGGGGTTTTTAAATTAACTTAAATATTAGATTTGTTTATATTGTCTTATTATTGTTAGCCGCCCCGAGTCTACGGAGAGGGGCGGCATACAAATCTGATAGATAAATAAATAAATAAATAAATAAATAAATAAATAAATAAATAAATAAATAAATAAATAAATAAATAAATAAAGAAAGAAAGAAAGAAAGAAAGAAAGAAAGAAAGAAAGAAAGCTTACTTGGGCTGAACAAGATTAAAGAAACAAACTAATAATATTTTAGTATTGCTAAGGGAAAAGGATAAATGGATTCTCTACTCTACTTTTCTTAGAAAAAGGTTACACCCCCACCTCTACCACTACTATTAATGTTCAAATGCGGTACTTTCAAATACATATTATTTGAATGATCACATGGTTATGTTTCAGTGACAAAAATCAAAATCAAATATATACTATAATATAATTGTCTGACCTATTATCTTTGGCCATGGGTGTCATGTAAGATGCAGATAAGAATTTCTCCACCCCTTCAAAAAATTTTTTGCATGTCTCAAGATTGTGGCACAAACACAATTAAATAAATAAACACTGTCTGTAACAAATAAGCACTGGACTCAGTTAAGCTGGAGCTATATTAATTGTGACCATAAGGTCATCTTAGCATGGAACTATTGTACTGTACATCAAGAGTCACACACACTGGAGACAAACCTACATTCGTAAAGTGATCTAGTATTTTATGAACAGTGAGATCTTTGTGATACAGATGTAAGATCCATATTTTACAATGTCGTTTGGCGGGCCCCAGGGGAAGAGCCTTCTCTGTGGTGGCCCCGTCCCTCTGGAACCAACTCCCCCCGGAGATCAGAACTGTCCCCACCCTTCCTGTCTTTCGTAAACTACTCACGACTCATTTATACCGCCACGCATGGGGGAGTTGAGATATTCCTTCCCCCTAGGCCATTACAAGTTATGCATTGTATGTTTGTGTGTATGTTTGGTTTTATAATAGGGGTTTTTAGTTGTTTTTTTATTATTGGATTGTACATGTTGTTTTTATTGTTGTTGTTAGCCGCCCCGAGTCTACGGAGAGGGGCGGCATACAAATCCAATAAATTATTATTATTATTATTATTATTATTATTATTATTATTATTTTTCAGTAGGTCTTGCTTTCAAATAAGCATACTTTGCATTTGAGAGAGCATTTCACTGCGGCAGCCATAATTGGCGCCATCTTGGAGAACTGTTCTGTTCTGTTCTACTCTACTCTACTCTGCTCTATTCATTTTTAGTTTGGGGGGTAACCACTGGAATGATTTTACATCACTGGATACATTTTATGTACTTTGACCTATCATTTTTAGGATTGTGAAGGAATGGGTTCTTTATAATTAGGACAATTATAGAAATATCATACAGTATATTTTTGACAAGTAAAGGGCTTCGATATATTTGTCCTCCTTGTACATCCAAACCCTGCCAAATGCTACCTGCTTCTGAAAGTTTTTTTTCTAATAGAACTTCATTATTTGAGCTTACACAATTAATTTCTAAATTACATGTATGCTGACAAAGCTTTACATAAAAATATGACCTTTGAATAATATTAGTTCCTGTTTTGAAAAAGATAGTTATGACCTCTTCCTTTCTATCCATTTTGTTAATGGTCTCTTCACGACAAAAGCAAAACTGAAAGAAAATTGCATGCCTTTGTAAGATTTGGAATTATATTTTCCTGATGAAAATCAATAAGAAATCAAATCTAAAAGCCTAAGTCTGTTTTTTCCTCTCTATCTGTCTTTTGCAATAATCCATAATCAAATCAATTTTTATGTTTAACCTTTGGAATATTTAAAGGGATTATATCTAGGTAGATTCATAAATGTATCCTGTCTTATATATTTTAATGCTTTGATCAGCAACGGAAAGAAGCAATGTGTATTAAGATGTTACAATCATTTATATTTTAGAAATATCTGCATAGATAACTTATAAACATCAGTTTCAATAGAGTGAAATAATGGCAATAACATTGTATGGCAAAGCACATATGTTATTGTGAAGGTTTTCTAGAATATTATCGTTATTTATGGTTTATCACTACTTAGCCTAAGAAAAGTTTAGTGTAAAGAGCTGGGGTGGCACAGCAGGTAGAGTGCTGTACTGCAAGCCACTGAAGCTGATAGTAGATCTGTAGGTCAGCAGTTCAAATCTCATCACCGTCTCAAGGTTGACTCAGCCTTCCATCCTTCCAAGGTAGGTAAAATGAGGACCCGGATTGTGGGGGCAATATGCTGGCTCTGTTCAAAAGTTCTATTGCTAACATGTTGTAAGCTGCCCTGAGTCTAAGGAGAAGGGCGGCATAAAAATCGAATAAGTAAATAAATAAATAAATAAATAAAATCCTAATTAATTTCTCACATCATGAGAGGTAAAGTTTTAAAATGCAATGCAAGGAGAATTAAGCATGTTTTCTATTCACTGATTTTCTCCATTGAAGTAGCACTAATATCTAAATATTACTGAATGTTTAAATTATATATCTTTCTCAACCTACATATATTTTCTTTGTTGTTCAATTAGCAATGGAAATGCAAACTCAGTTCCTCAGGCTTTAAGCTCTCATTTGTAGAATATAAATCTAAACACTGAGTTTACTCAATATGTTAATACTTACAATAAACCATGGCTTAATACAGTGTGTAAAAATTAGACACTGTCTTCCTTATGAAAATATGAATTTAGTATTAATAAATGGGATGAGGGAAAGTGCATTCAATATACAGTAAGACCTCACCTATCGCTGGTGTTACGTTCCAGACCCGCCCGCGATAGGTGAAATCCGCAATGGGGAATTTATCGACTGATAGTACTTATTTAAGTATTTATATTGTAATTGTTTGGTAAGTTTTCATTGTTTTAAGTGTTTATAAACCCTTCCCACACAGTATTTATTTTAGATACAGTATTTAAATACAGTATTTACAATTTTAGATATATATTTTTGGAAAAACCTGCCAATCGAGTTCCGTGGGCTGTTTAAATCTGCCGATCGACTTCCTCAGAAACCCGCGAACCAGCGAAGATCCGCGAATGATTTTTCTCATTAATATTTCTTGAAAACCCACGATGAAGTAAAG
This sequence comes from Erythrolamprus reginae, assembly GCF_031021105.1. Taxonomy (NCBI): domain Eukaryota; kingdom Metazoa; phylum Chordata; class Lepidosauria; order Squamata; family Dipsadidae; genus Erythrolamprus; species Erythrolamprus reginae. Next base: position 105,832,977 of record NC_091953.1, on the reverse strand, counting down.
CCGCAGTAGGTGAAGTGCGGTATAGCGAGGGACTACTGTAGTTCCAATTAGCTTCTATCAACTGTTTCTTCTAAACTTTTCAATAAATGTCATCTTAACTAGTAGCTAGGCCATAGCTTAAGACAGTGTTTCCCAACCTTGGCCACTTTAAGATATTTGGACTTCAACTCCCAGAATTCCCCACCAGCGAATGCTGGCTGGGGAATTCTGGGAGTTGAAGTCCAAATATCTTCAAGTGGCCAAGGTTGGGAAACACTGCCTTAAGGTATGGAATATCATAACTAAATTATGTGTGATATCTTCATACTTAAAACTGCTTTTAGTTAAAATATTTTTTAAGCCGTTATCTTATTTAATTCATGGATGTCATATTAGCCTTTTCATTTGTGGCCCTCTGAGTTTTCATTTTTCATATTTTTTTTCCTGAAAAAGACAGTTCACTGAAGTGTGAAAGACAAAATAGCTGCATTAAGCTTCTTGATTTGTAGTGATAGCTGTCATCCATCTGGAAACTCCTTAAGTTGGTTGCATGTAATTCTCAGTCAAATCAATGCGAGTAACAATCTATATTGATTTTAGTAAAATCTAAGTGCAACAAACTTACAGCAGTTGTATCAATTGTACATAGATCTACAAAAATAGATATAGATAAATTCTTTCTACAGTGGCACCATAGTCATTCAAGTCCATCATTGTTAACGCATAGGAGAAGAAAAATATTGCTGAAGGGTAATGCTAGAACACTATCAGTTTATAAAAAACAGGACAGAAATCAATCAGAATACAGCTGGAAGATCTTCAATCCAACCTCCTATTGTACTATTCCTCAAGTTTGTTCATATAGAAAAATAAACATCGATCAATCAAATAGAGCTGGAAGACACCTTGGAGGTCTTCTAATCCAACCCCTTGTTCAAGCAATAGAATAGAATGGAATGGAATTCTTTATTGGCCAAGTGTGATTGGACACACAAGGAATTTGTTTTTGGTGCATATGGTCTCAGTGTACATAAAAGAAAAGATACATTTGTCAAGAATCAGAAATAGAACAGAACAGAATAGAATAGAATAAATTCTTTATTGGCCAAGTGTGATTGGACACACAAGGAATTTGTTTTTGGTGCATATGGTCTCAGTGTACATAAAAGAAAATATACATTTGTCAAGAATCAGAAATAGAACAGAACAGAACAGAACAGAATAGAATAGAATAGAATAAAGTCTTTATTGGCCAAGTGTGATTGGACACACAAGGAATTTGTCTTTGGTGCATATGCTCTCAGTGCACATAAAAGAAAAGATGCATTTATCAAGAATCAGAAATAGAACAGAATAGAATAGAATAGAATAGAATAAATTATTTATTGACAAGTGTGATTGGACACATAAGGAATTTGTCTGGGTGCATATGCTCTCAGTGTACATAAAAGAAAAGGTACATTTGTCAAGAATCATGAAGTACAAAACTTAAATACTGTATTGTCATAGGCAGGGTTGGGCTACTGCCCGGATCAGGGGGAACGCAATGGGGTAGCAAAAATGGAGCTCCACCCCAGAGCACCCAATTTGCATTGAAAGATGTTGAAAGAAAATGCAGGGCCTCCTGTGTAGTGACCAAGCGGACAGCTGAGGCAGGTACAACTTGCTTTATTAACTTTCCGACACAACAACTCAGAACCCCACACAATTGACAGGTTACTTATACTCTATAACCAACCAATGGGAATGAAACGATATTCCCTCCAAAAGAGCTCCCCCTACTGTTGCTAGGGACATAACACTCCTTCCCCCTAGGGGGTGCATGCATAATCTTCCAAATATGCCGGTCTACGACGGATACGCTCCGAGCGACGGGGTAACGACCTGTAAGACAGTGCACCATCCGGAGTAGTGGGAACACTCTCTGGCACCCCAGTCGAAGGAGCTTGCAATATCTCCTTAGCCAATTCCGGCTCAGGAGAGCTTCCACTGTAAGGAACCGCTGTACCTTCGTAGGGTGGCAATGCCCCAGAGTCACCTAGCTCACTACTGACAGGGCCACCAGATGGCGCCATATCGGTCACCTCTGCCCCTGGATCTAGATTCCCTGAACGGCCCCTTAATTGGTCCACGTGGCGGTGCCACTCTCTTCCATCCTGCAATAGTACGGTGTAAGCGCGGGGACCCCGCAACCGGGTGATCGTTCCAGCAACCCAACGCGGGGACACCATAAAATTCTGAGCGAAAACCATATCCCCAATCTGGAAAGTACGGGCGTTGGTCAGCTGTCGCCCCGGGTTACCATATAACGGATGCAGTCGGTCCCGCACGATTCGCAACCTCCGCCCCATTAACAACTCTGACGGAGCCTTTGAAGTGGTGGCGCACGGTGTCGCGTGCTGTGCTAACAGGAGTTCATCCACCCTCTCCTGCAACGTACCCTGAGTAATTCTGGCCAACATATCCTTGGTGCTGCGCACCATCCGTTCAGCCAACCCATTGCTTGAAGGGTGCCAGGGTGCAATCCTTGCGTGGCGGATTCCCAACCCCGCCAGGTAAGCTTCAAACCCGCCAGAAGCAAATTGCGGCCCGTTATCAGAGACTATAACGTCCGGGTAACCATGGGTCGCAAACATTGCTGATAAGACCCTGATAATGTCGCTGGTTGTTGTGGACTGCATTATTCTTACCTCCAACCACTTCGAGTACGCATCCACAATGATGAACAACATTCTTCCAGATACTGGCCCCGCCAGATCGATGTGCAACCGGGACCATGGCATATTGGGATTTTCCCAATCCAGAGGTGCAGCGGCAGGAGGGGCGGCTCTGGTCTGTTGACATGGAAGGCAACCGGCAACCTTCCTTTCAACCGCTTTGTCTAACCCCGGCCACCAAATATAACCCCTCGCCAATGCTTTCATACGCACTACTCCAGGGTGGCCAACGTGCACCAACCCCAAAACCCTTGACTGTAAGGACATGGGAATCACTACCCTGGCCCCCCATAAGACACAACCCCGCAGCACAGACAGTTCCTTCCTGCGGACCCAATAAGGCAACAATTCGGAATTTACACAAGAAGATGGCCACCCCCGCATAATCCAGGATGCAATTACAGACAGAATAGGGTCTCTGGCGGACTCCAGTGCAATTGTGGCTGCGGATACAGTGATAGGGGACACGTCAATGGCTAGAACTGTGGAGATGGGGGCCGGATCCAGTAGGACAATTGGCAAAGGGGAACGGCTGAGAGCATCCGCGTGAGAGATGCACCTCCCTGGTCGATAGAGTAGCTCATAAGAATAGTTAGCTAAAAACATAACCCAACGATTCATTCGAGGGGACAGAATCTCGGGGGTTTGCCGGTTACCCGCCAGAATTCCTAAAAGGGGCTGGTGGTCGGTGACTAGCTGGAAACTGCGGCCGTACAAATAATGGTGGAAACGTTTAACCGCCGCCACCAACGCCAAGGCTTCCTTATCCAACTGCCCATAATTTCTTTCTGGGCGACCTAGGGTCCTTGAGTAAAAGGCAATGGGGGCCTCCTTCCCCGAAGGTAACACATGGCTAAGGACAGCGCCGATGCCATAGGGGGAGGCGTCACAGGCTAATATTAATGGCAATTTTGGGCTGTACTGCACAAGAACATCGTGGGACACCAATAACTCTTTGATGGCTGTAAACGCGTTCGCCTCCAACTTCCCCCACCGCCAAGGAACACCCTTCGCCAGCAACCTATGGAGAGGCTCCACAACAGAAGCCTTATGGGGGAGAAACATAGCATAAAAATTTAACAGGCCTAGGAATGACTGCAGTTCCGATTTAGACTCCGGTTCGGGGGCGTCGGTGATGGCTTGCACCTTAGCTGGGGTTGGGTGGATACCTTGGCCATCTATTAGGAACCCCAGGAACTCTACGCTCTGTGAGGCAAAGGTGCATTTTTCAGTCTTTACCCGTAACCCCACCTCCTGAAATTTCGTCAACACAGCCCGTACCCGCTGTAACAATTCATGACGGGAGGATGCGGCGATGATGATGTCATCGAAATAAGGTAAAGTCCCAGGAATTCCATATAATAGCCGCTCCATAAGCCCTTGAAAGATTCCGGGAGCGGAGCTAATTCCAAATTGTAGTCGCGTGCAACGAAATGCCCCCCGATGAGTGATAATAGTTTGCAGGTCTGCAGTCTCCGAGTCCACGGCCAGCTGCTGATATGCCCTGGCCAGGTCAATTTTTGCGAAAATCTTACCACCTTCCAAAGAATGTAACAAGTGTGCCACCATAGGCACTGGGTAAGAATGGTGTGCGAGCGCCCTATTAAGAGTACATTTGTAGTCCCCACAAAGACGTATTGACCCGTCGGACTTCGAGGCCATGACCAAAGGTGTCTCCCATTTGGCCTGGTCCACCGGCTCTAATATACCTAAATTAATTAGTCGATCAATCTCAGTGTCCACTTTACCTTTAATAGCCAGTGGCACTCGGCGTGGTTTAAGACGCACCGGTGGTACCAAAGGGTCAAGTGACAACGACACTGGGGTACCTGTATACTTCCCCAAGGTGCCGTCAAAAACGGAAGGAAACTCCTGAATTAACTGCTGGGACATTGATTCCTCAGTGATAGCATTGATCCCCATAATAGTAAACCCTAATGCTGAAAACCAATCTAGGCCCAGTAAGCTTGTCAATGGGCCATCAACTATAATAAGAGGTAACCGCCCCCAAAAAGATTTATAATGAACCGGAAAATAACCTTTTCCTACAGTGGGAATCAAACGACCCTGGTAATCCTTCAGGAACAGTGGACACGGCCCCAACCGCCCTTTAGACAAACGGGGAAAGAGGCGCTTAATGGTGCTCCAGGACATCAGAGAGACTGACGATCCTGTGTCGATCTCCATAGGGCACAGGGAACCGCCCACTCGCACGAACACCGTGATCTTAGCAGCGAGTGACGACTCCCTCAGCAGCTCCGACTGTGACGAATTGATGATTGACGGGTCAATCGACGAATTCCGGATGGTGTTGCAGAAATCCCGGCGACCAGGAAACGAATTGATGATTGACGGGTTGAAGGACGAATCCGAGATAGCGTTGCAATATTCCCGGCGACCAGACGGCTCCCTCTGCCACCCCCTCTGCTGTGGAGGCCAAGAATCTCGAGCAGGAAATGGCTGCACGTTGGACGAGTTCTTCCGAGAACGGCACACGCGGGCAATATGCCCTTGCCTGCCACAACGGCGGCAATAAGCCTCCTTGAACCCGCAATTAGCCCGGAGGTGGTCGCCCCCACAACCCCCACACGGACTACGCATTCCTCCAGCGCCGCGGGGCTCTCCTTGTGGGGCTTGCCTGGCCCTCGGCAAACTGGCCAGCCTATGAACTTCTTCCTCCTCCTGCTTCAAACTAGACTCGATATCAGCTGGCAACGGAGGAGAGACGACTGTGCTGTGCGTAGCAGCTGTGACAGGCGGCAAATCCATATCAGCCAATGACTGCGTGGACATTTCCACGGCCCTGGCCTCCTTCAATGCAGCCGCAAACGTCAAATCTGACATGGACAATAGACGGCGGCGCAGGCGGGTGTCCCGAACGCCATACACCAAACGATCTAGCAGGTAGTCATCTAAATCGTGGAATTCACAAGACTTAGCCGCGCGACGGAGGGCAGCGACGAACTGATTAATGGTCTCCCCCTCAGCCTGGTTACGATGATAAAACAGGTAGCGACGAGCGCTACGAGAAGGCGGGGGGGCATAGTGGTTTTGGAGCGTATTTAAAAACTCATCCCAGGGGACATCATGGATGGAGCGAGGAGCAAAAAGAGAGAGAGATGTCTCCAGCATTTCAGTCCCGCAAAAACTTAGAAAATACGCGCGCTTACGATCCCCAGAAAGGTCTTTGTAGTCGTTTGAAATAAGAAAGCATTCAAAACGAGCGAGATATGCCTCCCACGATTCCCCTTGAGGGTTGAAAGGGGGAAAAACAATCTGAGTCGACATAATAAATTACCAATATTTGTCCATAGGATTGTGGAAATGACGGACTGGCCGAGTGTGGATTTCCTCGTCGCCAATGTAGTGACCAAGCGGACAGCTGAGGCAGGTACAACTTGCTTTATTAACTTTCCGACACAACAACTCAGAACCCCACACAATTGACAGGTTACTTATACTCTATAACCAACCAATGGGAATGAAACGATATTCCCTCCAAAAGAGCTCCCCCTACTGTTGCTAGGGACATAACATCCTGTATAAGCCACACCTACAGTGTGGTAGTAAAAATTTTGGTAGCCCTTCACTGGTCATAGGGTATAAATAAGCAATCAGGAAATAATTAATATAAATATAAATCCTAAGAATACACGCAACAAGTTACAGTCATAAATGGGAGGAGATTGGAACGGTGAGAAGATTAATAGTAATAGGAATGCAGCCATAGTGAATAGTTTAACAGTGGTGAGGGAATTATTGTTTAGCAGACTGATGGTGTTCAGAAAAAAAATGTTCTTGTGTCTTGGAGTGCAGTGCTCTATAGCATCGTTTTGAGGGTAGGAGTTAAAATTTTTGTCCAGGATGGGAGGGGCCAGTAAATACTTTCATGCCCTCTTTTTGACTCGGGCAGTATGCAGGTTCTCAGTGGAAGGCAGTTGGCAGTAATTGTTTTTTTCTGCAGTTCTGATTATCCTCTGAAGTCTGTGTCGGTCTTGTTGGGTTGCAGAACTAAACCAGACTGTTATAGAGGTGCAGATGACAGACTCAGTGATTCCTCTGTAGAACTGTATCAGCAGCTCCTTGGGCAGTTTGAGCTTCCTGAGTTGGCGCAGAAAGAACATTCTTTGTTGTGCTTTTTTGATGACGTTTTTGATGTTAGGTGACCATTTTAGGTCTTGAGATATGTTACAACCTAGAAATTTGAAGGCCTCTACTGTTGATACTGTCAGTAAAGGGCAGCCATTTGCACCCCTACTGGAATGCACCCAGTAGTAGTAGTGTATGTGCGCGCATGCGTGCATGTGCAGAGTGCAGAGGCCAAAGCACATATGTACCATTTTGCCAATTTTTGGTATTTTGGTATTTTAGCATGCACAGAAGCAAGGAAATGTCAAGCAATTGTTTATGTTTATGTTTATTGGATTTGTATGCCACCCCTCTCCGTAGACTCGGGGCAGCTAACAACAGTGGTAAAAACAACATGTGACAATCCAATACTAAAACAGCTAAAAACCCTTATTTTAAAACCAATCATACATACAAACATACCATACATAAATTGTAAAAGCCTAGGGGGAAAGACTATCTCAGTTCCCCCATGCCTGACGACAGAGGTGGGTTTTAAGAAACTTACAAAAGGCAAGAAGGGTGGGGGCTATTCTAATCTCTGGGGGGAGTTGGTTCCAGAGGGCCGGGGCCGCCACAGAGAAGGCTCTTCCCCTGGGTCCCACCAAACGACATTGTTTAGTTGATGGAACCCAGAGAAGGCCCACTCTGTGGGACCTAACTGGTCGCTGGGATTCGTGCGGCAGAAGGCAGCCCCTCCGAGCTCCGGCTGCGTGCACGGCAGCAGGCATCTCTCGCCACGGCGATGGGACGACTTGCTCGGCCACACCATCACTGCCCTGAGAGATGCCTGCTGCAGCGCATAAACAAGGAACTGCCAAGCAAAGCTCCAGCAGCAGCGGTGGCTGGCCCAAGCTCCGCCGCACGGCTGTACTCTCCCACACTGCAGCAGGCATCTCTTGGGGGAGCAATGGAGTGGCCAAGCGAGTCATCCCATCACTGCGGTAAAAGATGCCTGCTGCGGTGCAAGTAGCCAGAGCTTGGGAGGGCTGTTGCTGTTCAGTCGCTTCACTTTTCCTTGCTTCTGCGCATGCGCACAAGGAAATACCGAAAGATGCAGCAGGCATCTCTTGGTGTGGTCAAGCGAGTCATGGCCCAAAGCCCACTGCTGGAGGCCCAACCCTGCACCGCAGTGCTCTTCACCAAAGCGGCCAGCCATGGCCCACAGCACCTGTGGTGGCTGCCCCTGTCTGGACCTCAGCCCCGCTTTCCCATGGCCCTTTTGCTGCCTGTACCCAGCATTAATGTTGCTGTCTTGCTTTCTGGTGCTTTGGAAAATAAGTTGACCCCTCTTCTTTGTGGCAGCCTTACAATCCTCACAAATGGAACACTGCTATTATGTCACCTCTACACCTTATTTTCTCTAAACTGGCCATATCCAATTCTTGCAACTATTCTCCATATCTCCAGGTATTCCTTTTGTGGGGAGAAACGTATATTTTTAAAGGAAAAAAAATGCCATAATCTGCCTGTGAATTGTATAGTTAACATGTTTTACATTGAGCTGGATAGTTCAAAGGATTCATACCTTGTGATGTTTGAAGGAGCAGCAGTGCTGAACTTTAAATTGAAGCGAGTAAGGCTAATGATATTTCATATTTATTTATTTTATTTTATTTTATTTATTAGATTTGTATGCCGCCCCTCTCCGTAGACTCGGGGCGGCTAACAACAATAATAAAACAGCATATGACAAATCTAATATTTAAAATAACTAAAAACCCTTATTAAAAGCCAAACATACACACAAACATACCATGCATAAATTGTATAGGCCTGAGGGGAAAGGAATATCTCAATTCCCCATGCCTGACGACAGAGGTGGGTTTTAAGGAGCTTACGATAGGCGAGGAGGGTGGGGGCAATTCTGATCTCTGGGGGGAGCTGGTTCCAGAGGTCGGGGCAACCACAGAGAAGGCTCTTCCCCTGGGTCCCGCCAGACAACATTGTTTAGTCGATGGGATATTATATTTCCTACTGTTCTTGATACCCCTCTTTTATATTCCGTATCCATTTCTTTGTGCTTGATACTAATTTCATATTTTCCTTCATGCATTATCCCTGGGGAGGAAAAAAAATCAAAATATTTCAACTTCGATGGACATAAAGGACTTCAGGAATTGGACTTGATACAACCAGATCGTTAGAAATACTGAAAACAAATGTGCAATTAAACAATTTAGCAATAAATCTCAGGTCAGATATTTATGGTTATTAATTAAAACAAGTGGTCTACAAAGAGTATGAGCAGCCTTAGTCTGAGCAGTTTCAGGCAGCTCAGCCGGAATGGTTAAGTGCTCCAGCTCTGGCAAGCACAGCCTGGAAAATTAGCTCCCAAACATTCCCATCAAACATCCAGACTTGTGATAGTCTAATTACATAGTGCAAAATGTACATGTACCATGTACATATCTTTAATCTATATGTCTGCTATCTCACTCTTTACTCTCCCTGAGACCTATGATTTGTAGTCTACATCCATTTTGGAATGAAGTTAATCTTAGGCTACACCGCTATGTATAAAACAAGTGACATCTTCAAATGGGTGAGAAAAATGAGCCAAAAGACTCTGAGTCATTAAGTGCACATTAACTACATCTTGTCACATTAACTATAGGGTGTAACACCAATTTTCTCTTCTTTGTCATGATCTAACACTATCCTTCTGTGTGTACATGCTATATACCCACTGTACCATTCAGGCAACATGGTAGCCTATTCTCCATTTTAACATTTATGGTTGGTTCTCTTAATGATTTGCTACAGAGACATGCTATCTAGCATGCTACCTCTCACTGAATCAAAGATCATCAGAAAAATGCACCAAACTTATATTTGTTGGAGCAAAATAAATATCAAGTTTCAATTAACTGCATAGGAATTTCTTTAGTCATTTAAATTTTGGTTTACTGCCTGATTAGGTGTCACATACAGATAATCCTCAACTTACAACTGTTCATTTAGTGACCATTCCAAGTTACAATGACACTGAAAAAAAGTGACCTATGATCATTTTTGTGATTAATGCAGCATCCCCTTGGTCACATGATCAAACTTCAGATGTTTGCAATTGGTTCATATTTATGATGGTGGCAGAATCCTGAGATCACATGATCAGCTTTTGCAATCTTCTGACAAGCAAAGGCAATAGGGAATCCAGATTCACTTAACAACCATGTTACTACCATCACTTAACTAAAGCAATGATTCACTTAACAATGGTGGCAAGAAAAGTCGTAAAATGGGGCAAACTAACTTAACAAATGTTAATTAGCAACATAAATTTTGGGCTCAATTGTGGTCGTAACTCAAGGACTACCTGTATACACTTTTTTGAAGAATAAAAATTGCATGGAAAATGTTTACATACCAGATGGGCTGCAAAAATCATGAGCACCACTAGAGAAGGCATGGTATCCAAGGTGTGCATAAAACATTTATAATTCTTGGCTGTCAATTATGTGTTACTCAGATTATTGCATCCTAAATCTGGTAAGATAACTTTATGGAGAAGTTACCTTCTAAATGCTACCTCTGTTATATTATTATTATTATTATTGTTATTATTATTATTATTATTATTATTATTATTATTATTATTTCAGTACAACACAGCAAACGAGATCACTATGCTGGATTTCGTATTTCATCATCAGTCGGGCGCTTCCCAAGCACCTAGGACTGCGTGATGTAGCGGCGAATTATGTTTGCCGATCCCAGTAAAGCGGCTGATGGGTACGCCTTGTTGTGTTAGTGGGGCTTGTGTGCTTCAATGAAGCTGAGAGATGTGCAGGTGGTGTGTAAACTACTGGTAGGTCTAACCTTGCCGGAGTGGTCAAAGCAGAGGAGCCAGACTAAACGTACCTAACCCATTTAAACTAATGGAGAGACAAAACAAAAGAAGTCCATACTGGCTCGGTCGTCGCCCAGGATAAAAAGGACCGCGGTGGCTGCTGTGGAACCTGGGCAGCCATCGACAAATGAGCTACAGGAACAAAACAAACGAAGCTTACAAATTATTATTATTATTATTATTATTATTATTATTATTATTATTATTATTTCTTAGATTTGTATGCCGCCCCTCTCCGTAGACTATATGGTATTTCGATACTATACCGTATACGCTATAGTATAATTGTTGTAAAGTATTTATGTAATGTAAAAATAAGAATGGTTCTAAATAGCTTGTTAAGATATTCATGAACTGGGAGAGCCACGTTAACAAGGTCAGCCAATGAATAGGCACCGCAACTAAGTCAGCCAATAGGAGCTAACCACTTCTGAGCATGCGCAGAGAACCGAAACTAAGATGCTTAAGGCTGGGCGTGGTACACTTTCTACTCTGCAATCTCCCTCTCTCTCTGAACTCTGCTGAAATGAAACTAACTGTTCTCTGCTACCTGTAACTGACTGAAGAGGAATTCTACTTGTACTATTGTAAATATATATATTATTATGTTTATAAAGAAGTTTATGAATCCAGCTGAATCAGTCATCTGTGTGAGCTTCTGGTTTTAATTTTGCAACAAACATTAATAGAGCTCCTGCCCAAAGTCAAATAAAATTATTAAAAACCTGAATTGGTGTTCAAGTTAAAGACACCTTTAAACCTTAGTTGCAAAGTTGCCATAGTTTAGAAACATTACTATATACTGTATATAGTAGTGTCTGGGTTATTGCAATTCAGATATGGTAGACTTAATCTATAGCAATTGTCCTATCAAGATGCAACAAAGGAAATGCAAAAGCATGAATCTGCTTGGCTCATTTGGACTACGCCTCTTCGTGAATTATTCAAATAACTACTATACAAATTATATAGAAGATAATTTGGGGCATGACTTGACCCTTTTTCTATGTTCTTCATCCTGTTTATTCTTTTTGTGTCATGGTATTTCAATAGTAAACTTATAAGGAAGTTTTCATTTTAAATTTTGTAAAATAATTCAAGATTTCTTTCCCCCATTTTGCTAATGAAGTAAAAAGCTCTTGCTAATTTCCCTTACAGCTTCTTTATTTAGGAATTCTTTCATTCTTGAAGCTGCCCAGTGTTTTGCATACTAACATGCAGTAATGGACAGCCAAAATGTTTACTGCCACACTGTGGGTGTGGCTTAATGGTCAGGTGACTTGGTAGGAGTGGCTTGAACAATCATCATCATTCAAGTGAACTGTTAAGTCCTCGACTTACAACCTTACCAGTGTTGCTCACTGGAATGACAATTTGCTTCACGTTTCCCCCGCTCTCCTTCCTGGGTGGCCCCCCCATATCAGGCTGGATAGTAGACAAGCAGGTGCTGCCAGAAGCATCTACTGCTACCATCCACACCTTCTGCTTGTACCTCGGGCAAGAGGTGGCTACGTGAGGCTGGAAAGGAGCCAGGCAGGAGAGAAGGAAGCTCGCCCGAGGTCAGGAAGGAGGAAAGAGGAAAAAAGCAAGGAGCGCAGATGCAGCAGCAGGGAAAAAAGGGAGAGCCGATCCAAGACCAGTAATCCAGGAAGTGGCAACCGCTGATCAGCTGGAGCTGTGCATGCAGCTTCATTTCCACCCTGTCCTGCCTACTTCCCACCCCTGCTAACATGTGATATGAAACAATCATCTTAAATAAGGATTGCCGGGATGGCGTAGCAGGTGGAGTGCTGTACTGCAGGCCACTGAAGTTGACTTGTAGATCTGAAGGTCAGCGGTTCAAATCTCTTCACCGGCTCAAGGTTGACTCAGCCTTCCATCCTTCCGAGGTGGGTAAAATGAGGACCCGGATTGTGGGGGCAATAGCCTAGCTCCGTTAAAAAAGTGCTATTGCTAACATGTTGTAAGCCGCCCTGAGTCTAAGGAGAAGGGCGGCATAAAAATCGAATAAATAAATAAATAAATAAATTGCAGGACAATTTATTAGGACTGCTATTTAGGGGAGATTTTATAGTTTCAACATCGTACCTCACATGCTGCCATCATAAGTCATGCCTTTCTGCCAGTATATTCTTAAGTATACACTAGCATACCTTTAAAAAGTAAATAAACTGTAATTTAAACAATATTTTACGTATCTTTTATCTTGGTTCCTTTTTTAGAAGCTTATTTGAAAGGGGAGGGGTAGCTAAAGAGAAATTTAAAGAGTACAGGGAACTAAAAAACTCCCCAAAATGCCATAAACAGCTCACTAAATAATAGTGCAGTTTTCAATGCTAATAGAATGTTTTAACACCTGAATACATTCGCATGCCTGATTAAACATTAACAACATAAACCCATAAAAGAAGATTATAAGTTCCAATATTTCCTTTCAAGGAACAGCATATTAACCACTGTTGTGTATGTTTTCAATTACATTTCTTTAATTTATTTCTGTTGCAGAAAACATAATATTATACATTACTTCTGTTTCAAAAACAAAAGATTATATTACATTTAGTCAATTGGAAACTACAAGTCGGCAAGTATATGTTCAAAGATTATCTCAGCTCAGCTAAAGTAGTAGTGTTTTCATTAGTCTGCCCTTATTGTGAAATTATCTTTGCAAATATAGATTTCATAATTGTTTCTGCACTCGCTACTCCTACCTGATTTCTCGTCTTTTCTCTTTTTTTCATATTTATCCTGTCTGATTAGATAAAGACAAAGGCCTCCTTTGACACCAGATAAGTTTGATCTTAATTGCTGAAAATTAGCTAAAAGGTTTCTTATTCCTACAGATTTATTTAATGTTTTAAACTATTTTTGAATTATATCTGTCGCTGTCCTCTTTATGTGTTGGTGCTTCATATTAAGGAGCATCTTAATTTATACCTACCACAATTTTTCTCCCATGAAAACCTAATAGATAAAACCAGGTGAGGTCTAGATTCCTAGGGAGAAGGGGCTGAACAGCAGAGAACCAAAAGCAGCCAAATTGAGATAGTTTATTTATTTATTTTATTTATTTATTCATTTGTCCAATACACAAATACATAGGAAGAAAATAAACATGAAGTAATATATATATAAGGATAAAAGTGAAAATAGAAGAGAAGATATATGAAAGGAAGAAAATATATATGATATATGAGATAAAGGAAAGACAATTGGACAGGGGACGAAAGGCAAACTAGTGCACTTATGTACGCCCCTTACTGACCTCTTAGGAACCTGGAGAGATCAATCGTGGAGAGTCTAAGGGAGAAATGTTGGGGTTAGGGGTTGACACTATTGAGTCCGGTAATGAGTTCCACGCTTCAACAACTTGATTGTTAAAGTCATATTTTTTACAGTCAAGTTTGGAGCAGTTCGTATTAAGTTTGAATCTGTTGCGTGCTCTTGTGTTGTTGTGGTTGAAGCGGAAGTAGTCATTGACTGGTAGGACATTGCAGCATATGATCTTGTGGGCAATACTTAAATCGTGTTTTAGGTGCTGTAGTTCTAGGCTTTCTAGACCCAGGATTGTTAGTCTATTTTCGTAGGATATTCTGTTTCGAGTGGAGGAATGAAGGGCTCTTCTGGTGAAATATCTTTGGACGTTTTCAAGGTTGTTAATGTCTGAGGTGTGGTATGGGTTCCAGACAGATGAGCAGTAGTCATGGGAGGGTCTGGCAAAAGTTTTGTAGGCTCTTGTGAGTAGTGTGAGATTGCCGGAACAGAAGCTACGTAGGATCAGGTTAACAACTCTAGAGGCCTTTTTGGCGATATTGTTGCAGTGGGCTTTAGCACTTAGATCATTTGATATTAGTATTCCAAGGTCTTTTACTGAGTGTGGGTTGACTGAGGGTTTGTTTATTCAGTTCGTATATGGGGTTTGGATTCTTTTTGCCGATGTGGAGGTAGAGCATTTGTTGGCTGATATTTGAAGTTGCCAGGTTAGACCAGTCCGAGACAAAGTCGAGGTCTTTTTGGAGAGTGAGTGATTTGTCAGTGGTGTTGAAAAGTTTTACGTCGTCGGCAAAAAGAACACAGTTGCTTTCGATATGGTCACAAAGGTCATTGATGTAGAGAATGAAGAGAGTAGGACCTAGTACACTTCCCTGGGGAACGCCGCTTTTGACAGGGACGGGGGTGGAAATGGCGCTTCCAATTTTGACAATTTGTTGCCTGTTTGACAGGAATGCAGTAATCCAGTTGTGGAGGAGTCCTGAGATGCCATAGGATTTGAGTTTTAGGAGTAGTTTGCTTAGGAGAAAGAGGGTAGATCCTCCCTAGGACTTCCCAGTGTATGTCTATAAAGCAGTGGTAATCAACTAGTGGTCCATTGACCATTGGTGGTTCGCAAGAAAAATTTGATCGTCTACAGAAAAATTATTTGCATATGTATTGCACTAAATCAGGGGTCCTCAAACTATGGCCCCTGGGCTGGATACATGCATTGAACACCTGTATTGCCATGGAGTCTCCCCATTCAGGGTCTTTTGTGTGGGGTGGAGGGAGGCAGAAATTTCGACTTAGGGTCTGCTTGAGCCTTCTGGTACGGGACTTTGGGAGGAGGCTGGAGGGAAGTACCACTGGTAGTGAAGAGCTGAAGGGCCCTGTTCCAATGGGACTGCATCATGGCCTGGAACTGGCTGACCATCTCAGCCTGTTGAGCCTCCAACCTTGAACTCCTGCAGTTCTTCCATCTGCTTGGAATGCCTATGCTTGTAGTCCTCAGTGAGGTGCTTCTGCTGAGCCTCCTTCACGGTTAGATCCAATTTGAACTGAGTCAGCTATTCTGCCAACTGTTTCTTATGGTGGTTGCTTAGCTCCAACAACTGCTTCTTGTTGAGTTCCTAAGGAGCCAGGTGGGCAGGAAAGGGAGAAGTGACTAAATGCCAGCGACGTGGCACCAAGTTGGCCACGCCTACCCAGTCACATGACCACCTAGCCACACCCACCCAGCCAGTCATTAGGCAGATGATGTTAGTGGTCTGCGGGATTTAAAATTATGAATTTAATGGTCCCTGAGGTTCAAAATGTTGGGGAACCCTGCTTTAAAGGATGTAGTTTAATGTTATCCAATAGTAGATCTTTAATGTTGCTTTAGTTTGTCAAGATTTCTGACTATAGGAGAGGGGCAATAAAGGAAACCACTTAGAAGTAACCGTATGTCTTTCTTGGTTTGGGGGGCCTGACACCAGAACAATGTCAATATGCTACTGGCAAACTAGCATGGCCCTGGCTCAGTTAAGAACACAAGAACATAAGAAGAGCCTGCTGAATCAGTCCAAAGTCTATTGAGTCCAGCATTCTCTGTCACATAGTGGCCCACCAATTGTACATGGGAATCTTGAGCAGAAAGAGAAGGCAAAATCCTCTCTTTCCCTTGAGCCCCAACAAATGGTACCCAAGGGAACCATTGCCATCTGCAATGACGGGCGAAATTTTTGCGATGAGAACGCTGATTGGCCGAGATTTCGGGCCATCAGCGTTGTCGGGCAAACTTTTTGCGATGACAATGCTGATTGGCCAAGATTTCGGCCAATCAGCAATGACGGGCGAAATTTTTGCGATGAGAATGCTGATTGGCTGAGATTTCGGGCCATCAGTGTTGTCGGGCAAACTTTTTGCAACGACAATGCTGATTGACCAAGAGCAATGGCAGACGAAAGTTTGGTGATGACGTATGACATCATCGGGTGGGAAAAACCGTGGTATAAAAAAACCCCATGGAGTATTTTTTAATTAATATTTTTTGAAAAACCGTCGTATAGCCGTTTCACGAAGTTTGAACCCGCGAAAATCGAGGGATCACTGTATACCACTCTTACAGGGAATATCACAACCAAGGCAAACTTGGTGAAATCAGAACAAAACTGTCAAAATTGAACATTACTGGTAATTTGCAAACTAAAATGGTTACATCATATGAGAGGAACATTAATTCTTTTACTCCTCACACACACACACACACACACACACACACACACACAAAGCAGAAAATAAATGGAGTAACCATCATTATTAACAGAAAGGTGATAAAGTCAATATGGCTGTACCCGAAGTAATGAAAGAATGATCCCCATTTGAAGCCAAGGCAAACCAATCAATATTATGGTAATTCAATCTATGCTCCAGTCAGAGATACAAAGAAAACAAAAGCTGAACACTTCTATCGAGTCTTTCAACTCCTTATTGACCCAACAACGTTGTATTAATTATAGGAGACTAGAATGCTTAAGTTGGAAGTTAGATAGCATCTGAAGTGAAAATGTGAAACAGAAGTCAGACTAATGGAGTGAGGCCAAGGAAATTCACTATTCGTAGGAAACACCTTCTTCCCACAACTGTTCTGACCCGGCCTTAGCAGAAATAAAAAACAAACTCCTGGTCTTGAAAAAAAAAACCTCTTTATTTATCTCCTATGAATTATTAGCATTTACACACTGAAAATTCCAGGCAATTGTCTTTCAAAGGACTATTTTATGCAATGTCTGACTTCCATTATTTCTTACTGTACCCCTAAGCAACAAACTAAACTCAGGCTCATGTATTATATAAACATCTACAACAATATGAGCAATTTAGTAATGTATACAATCAATCTGAGTATGAGGATACTACCTTAAATAAAAAAGAAAAGAGTGAGATGTAGGTTATCATCAATCATTGCCAACAATATGGAGTGCCTAGCTTGGCTAATGTTGACTGAATATTCTGCTCTCTGTTCTATCTAAGTGTAAAGGTTACTCACTGTACTCTTTGTTCTACTTAGAGAACAAGTTACTTACTCTTCTATTGTTCTATTTAAGAGCAAAGTTCTATTAAACTAGCAATCATGTATTCACTTATACATTTGATATGATCTGTCTTTATGATTCAGAGGTTTCTTTAGCTGTTAACCTGTTACTAGTTAGCTATCTTTCGGGTAAGTCAATCATTGGAATTGTGTGCACAACAAGTTTTCTATAAGAATAAATGCATTTTTCTATTCGAGCAAGGAGGCTTCTCAGCTAAGAGAGACTTCTAAACACAGAGGCTTCTCAGAGAGAACTTCTTAGCTCAGAAAAGCTTTGCTCAGAAATCATGTCTCAGCATCCATGATTACTACAAGAAAGAATTAGACTTTGTGTCATTAGTATAGTGACAGCATCCAGCCCCTGATCCTCAAATGATCTTACTCAGCAGCTTCATTTAATTGTTCAACAAGAAAGATAACAAAACGGGACTATTTCAGGACCCCATAGTTTAATAAATGTGGAACTAAGCAGAAGCCCCCTACGGCTATCCTCTGGAGCCAACACTAAAAGTTAGAGTAGAAGCAATGAAAACCAAAGAATTCAGATTCAAGAGCACATAGATGTCTAAACAAAACATTACAGCCGAGCAAAAAAGAACAGGAAACAGGTGTTTGCCAGTAGAGTTCAATGGGAGAAAGAAGAAAAGGAAAGGAAATAATTAGAGAGAATATGCAATTTCAAGGATTATGTGCTCAGTAGTAATAGATGAAAAAAATATTTTTTAAAAAAATATTTAATATATTTATATGATCACCCATCTTACAGTTACAACTTTGTGCAGTAAATATTTAAACCAATACAAAAACCCATCAAATAAAGACAGAGACAGACTGACGTAATTGAGGCCAGTCCACAATAATTATACATAGACTGTTCCATCTGTACAGTCTGGAGGACAGAAGGAAAAGGGGGGACATGATCGAAACATTTAAATATGTTAAAGGGTTAAATAAGGTTCAGGAGGGAAGTGTTTTTAATAGGAAAGTGAACACAAGAACAAGGGGACACAATCTGAGGTTAGTTGGGGGAAAGATCAGAAGCAACATGAGAAAATATTATTTCACTGAAAGAGTAGTAGATGCTTGGAACAAACTTCCAGCAGATGTGGTTGGTAAATCCAGAGTAACTGAATTTAAACATGCCTGGGATAAATATATATCCATCCTAAGATAAAATACAAGAAATAGAATAAGGGCAGACTAGATGGACCATGAGGTCTTTTTTCTGCCGTCAATCTTCTATGTTTCTAGGTTTCCCGAAAATGCACCACCATACCCTAATGCCTGGTGGGAAAGACACCTCCTCGAGCCCCTATAAAAAGCCAGCAGGGTCAACAATATCCTGGATACTGCCAAGTGGCATTGTTTTATAGAGGAGACCCAGAGTACGCCTACCTTCTTGGTGGGATAGGCAGATTCAATAGGAGACATATGCTCTTATAAGTAGTGTACACTTGTGCCATAAAGGCTTTTCTAGGTGTTAACCATCAAACAAATTTTCCAATGGAGTTTGATGAGAAAAATTAAGCAAGAGTCTTTATAGATTGCCTTTGAAGAACAGGTAATATAAACAAAAGGTAATATAAACAAAAGAAGAAGAAAGCTTTTGTTGGTAAAAAGAAAAGGAATCAGTAATCAAGTCATAATATTTGTAATCAAACTGTGTTTCTGCCTGAGATTAAAACTATCATATAGCATACTTGAATTAAGTGCAGGTTTGTGGTAATTCTTGATGAAAAAGCCAAAGGATAAGAACATAAGAAGAGTCATGCTGAATCAGGCCAAAGCCCATCGAGTCCAGCATTCTGTGTCACACAGTAGCCCACCAATTTTACATGGGGATCTTGAGCAGAAAGAGAAGGCAAGACCCTCCGTTTCCCCTGACCCCCAACAAATGGTACTCAAGGGAATCCTGCCTTCCTCAACCAACATAGAGGCGGCACATGGACATCCGTTTCAATAACCACTGATACACTTGGCATCCATGAATCTGTCTAATCCTGCCTTGAAGCTATCAAGGCTGACAGCTGTCACGACCTCTTCTGGAAGTGAATTCCATAAACCAATGACCCTCTGGGTGAAGAAATATTTCCCTTTATTTGTCCTCGCTTTGTTACCTATGAGCTTTAGGGAGGGCCCCCTCAACCTAGTATTGGGATTTTTCTCTATCCACCTTTTCTATCCCATGCATGATTTTATACACTTCGATCTAAACAGTAAGTGACCACACTTCCACTAATGAAGATGGTGGCTTCTCACATTAAACAAAAGAGATACTACAAAGGAATCTGATAAAAAAGGAACACTCCATAATAATGCAATCCGAGAAGAATGTCTAATGCATAATACAAACATTTAGGATGTGATCAGAACAAAAAGACAGCTTTTATGCCCTCTTAAAAAAACCCTTAGTATCTAAAATTTAGAAGAGAAAATACGTTCTGAAACAAGAGGCACTGTAGTAGATTCCTGAGAGGGAATGCAAATGGCCGAGAGAAGAATTGTGTTAGATATGTTAGTTTTTTTAGTCACTACAACAAGGAACTGGAACAAATGTGGGCCCATTAAATCCACTGGCTCGTGAAATGTACAGTTGGCTGGGAGCAAGGATCAGGAATATCACAGAACAGCTTCCAACATCCATTGATAATTATCCCTTTTAGCTAATCCATGTGAAGACAACTGACAGTTACATCCATATCACTATACTGCATGTGTATGATGGATTATTTAACAGGTTTTGATGGGGGAAAGTGGTTTGTGGAAGATGTACTGTTTGCACAGGATAGACTACATGTCACAAGATCTAATATGTGTCAATTTCACTAGATAGATCAGACCAGGAAATCAATTCCATAGGTAGGCTACAAAACTTTTATTGGCTGCAATAAAAGTTTCGCCAGACCAATCCTTGAATACAGCTCATCTGTTTGGAACCCATACTGTATTTCGGACATAAACACTCTAGAAAATGTCCAGAAATACCTTACTAGAAGAGCCCTCCACTTCTCCACTCACAACAGAATACCCTACACAACTAGACTTACAATCCTAGGTTTAGAAATCTTAGAACTACGTCACCTTAAACAAGACCTACGCATAGCCCATAAAATCATCTGCTACAACATCCTTCCTGTCAATGACTACTTCAGCTTCAACCACAACAACACACAAGCACACAACAGATAGAAACCTAAAGTAAATCGCTCTAAACTCGACTGCAGAAAATACTACTTTGGTAACTGAATAGTTAATCTATGGAACTCACTACCTGACTCTGTAGTATCATCACCTAAACCCCAAAACCTGACCCTTAGACTATCCACTGTTGACCTCTCCAGATTCCTAAGAGGTCAGTAAGGGGCGTGAATAAGTACACCAGAGTGTCTTCCGTCCCCTGTCTTAAGGTTTCTCTTTTACTAGAATCATGTATCATGTATAAAGATATTGTTATATCTTTGTATACTACCAATATGTACTTGACAAAACACAAATAAACAAACAAACAAATAAATAAATAAATAAATAAACAAATAAATCACAGCACCTTGCTGTTCTGACCCAGCCTCAGCAGAAGCAAGAAACAGACTCCTTGTCATGAAAAAAGCCTATTTGTGAATTAATTTCATTTACCCACCGAAAAGTCCAGACAGTAGTCCTTCAAGGAGTTAATGGCAGCAACAGACCTTATTAGTTACTTGCAATATTTGCAAGGCCGTATGCTCCCAGCCACAAAAGCTGCAAATTAAGTTCTGATAAGCAACCTTTGTGGCATGACACACAATGAGCCAAATTTTCAGAAATCCGAACTGTTGCCTCCTATGACAACCACTCCCCTTTCCTTCTATTTATTCCCCAGCCAGAGAGGGGCCATTCAGTGCCCACATGTGCTTTGCTTCCTGAGTCGACTCTTTGTCTTCCATTGTTCACCTCTCCTAACAGTTCTGCGCATGCGTGCATCTGGAATAGACCTCCTCACTCATATTGACCTCCAAAAGCAGCTCCCTCTCCAGTGGCTGGGAAATGTTGGACAGCCCTGGATCTATCTCTATGTCCAACACAGAGCATCCACCAGTGCCTTCCCAAGACTCCTGAACTGGCCCAAATTCCTCCTCAATCTCCTCATTGTCTGAGTCTGAGCTCTGCTGGCACCTGGTGGGCCATAACGGTTGCAAATCTGATTGTCCTATACTACCTTCTTCCTGTAGTTCAATGAATGAGGAAGGCATCTTCTTGAGTGCAATATTATCGTGCTATGGGCTTAAAAACGTTTTCTGTGCCTTTTGTCTAGGCCAGAGGTAGGCAAAGTTGGCTCTTCTGTGACTGGTGGACTTCAACTCCCAGAATTCCTGAGCTAGCATGATTGGCTCAGGAATTCTGGGAGTTGAAGTCTACAAGTCACAGAAGAGCCAACTTTGCCTACCCCTGGCCCAGGCAACAGATTCTGCTGTGTATCTCTATGAAGGTCATCTTCCTTACTCCCTATGTGTCAGCCTCTGCATTTTTTCTCTTCCGGCCTGCTTGTATCAGCTTCCATTTGAAATGGTGGGAGGGGGGGAGGACACTGGAATTCTGGGGGAGGAGAGATGTGCTGGGGGGCCCCAATGAGAAATTTTGAAAAGTAATAGGGAGGAAAGGTGTCACCCTTCTCTTCCTAGCACTGCTATGCAGCTAAGACTTGTTTATCACCAGCCAAAAGCCAACTGCCATCCCATACCAGATGTAGTGAACCTAACGGAGGATGCACCCACCTGACACCTAAGAACATAGGGGACTGGGTGGATGGCCCAGAGAGGTTGCTGGGAGGGATTTGTGATTTTTGTAATACAGTGATACATCGTCTTACAAACGCCTCATCATACAAACTTTTCGAGATACAAACCCGGGGTTTAAGATTTTTTTGCCTCTTCTTACAAACTATTTTCACCTTACAAACCCACCGGCACCCCTGGGATGCCCCGCCTCCGGACTTCTGTTGCCAGCAAAGCACCCGTTTTTACGCTGCTGGGATTTCCCTGAGGGTGGGGTTTTGAGGACTTTGGTGTTTTTGCAATGCTGCGTTTTCACTGAGGCTCCCTTCGCTGGAAAACCCCACCTACGGACTTCCATTGCCAGCAAAGCATTGTTTTTGCAATGCTGGGATTCCCCTGCTGGGATTCCCTGCAGCATCGCAAAAACACAGAAGTCCAGAGGTGGGGTTTCCCATGAAGGGGAGCCTCAGGGAAATCCTAGCAGCACAAAAACGGGGGCTTCGGCTGGCAAAAGGGATGAATTTTGGGCTTGCACACATTAATTGCTTTTCCATTGATTCCTATGGGAAACATTGTTTCGTCTTACAAACTTTTCACCTTAAGAACCTCATCCCGGAACCAATTAAGTTTGTAAGACAAGGTATCACTATACATATTCTGTGCGCTTTTCCCCTCAGATTTTGCTTTGCTTTTGATGTGTTTGCTTCTGATCTAGTAAAAGTACTCTTTTAAGTACAAATGGATTCTTGAGTTTTACTTTCCTGGATTCTAAAGAGAAACAGACCCGACACGATGGTTTGTTTGCAGCACAGTGAGTTTGAGCTAGAGGGCTTTCCAATAAATCCTATGGGGAGTTAAAATGAAAACTGTAAAGAAAGGGCCTCATTAGTACTATAGACGGAGAGTTCTTAATGGGATCTATTGTAGTGGAAAAATTAACCCAACCAACAAAATGGAGGCTGCGTCTCTTCCTTTCTTCTGCCTTTTAGATATTACCAAGGTCAAACCAGTTTCTCTCTTTGCCTAATTCCATCAGATCCAAATTGACCCTCTCTGTTCCTTTCAAAGTCCCCTGAAATCCCATCTGAACTAAATAATAGAAGCCTCCACATGAGCTCACAAGTACAGCCCAAGGGCAGCCTTTACATGGAAACTGCAATCTAGAAACACCCAAGGTTAACCTTTCATCCTCTGTCAGCTGATGACCTCAGCATTCCATCTCTTCAAAATGGACTTCCCTGGCTTTGCTGCATGTACAATTGTACTCACCCCACGTACACTGATCAGGATCTGTCCAGCTTTTCCAAATTGGTCAGCGAATCAGGTCCCTAGGATTCCTGCCTTGTAGCCCTCAATTTTCTGTAAAAATATCTGTTTTCCCCATTGTTCAAAGTCCCTCTTTCTTCTAAAGCAAGCATCCAGTGATCATTGAAATAAACATGGCTCTTTTCCTCAGCATTGTCATCCTTATTTTGGAAAACTGCACTGAAGAAGAACTCCTATTGGCCATTTATTGCTACTTTTTTTTTGCCTCTTTAGAAGATCCACATGACAACCCAACGTACTTAAGAGAGTTTGAAGAAGACCTTTGTCAAAGGCCTTTTGAACACTCAAGTATATGAAGTCAGCAGGTTCTCTCATGACAATTTGTAGCGATTTTCCATACTAGACACTTAGCTGGCTTTAGCAAAATTATCTGGATCTGCCAACAAATGATGTATTGATTACTCCTGAGACTGAGCCCAATTCAAGAGAAAAATTAAATATATATTTGTTTATGTGATCAGAAGTTTGGCTATATATATATATATATATATATATATATATCGGCGAAATCACATTCACCATCTTCAGGCTGTAGTTCCAATCTTTGTGTTGTTTTAAATGGAATTTAAAACAACATTCCATTTAAACAACACAAAGATTGGAACTACAGCCTGAAGATGGTGAATGTGATTTCGCCGAATTTAAAACAACATTCCATTTAAAACAACACAAAGATTGGAACTACAGCCTGAAGATGGTGAATGTGATTTCGCCGAAACGTCGCATAGACATGCAAAACATTACACAGGGCAAAACCCGAACTCAGAACAATCTACATACATATACCCGTGAAAATTTACGAAAACAAATATATATATATATATATATATATATATATATATATATATATATATGTATGTCACATGTTTTTTTTGCTGAATTTGAAAATTAAGGGAGACTAGGATAGATCTATTTCGGCCTTATTTTGGCCTCATCAGCTAGCCATACCCACTGGGACTTGAACCTGCAACCTTTGCCTTGTAAGGCAGAGAATTATGCTCTAGGCTACAGTATCCAATCCCTTCAGCTCTGCACCAGGGAAGGGTTACATATTTTCTGTCGAATCATCCTGGTGTATCGAAGGAACATCACAGCTCCTTATTTGCCTCTCGGCCCAACCCAGGGCCATTTCCAAGGCAGTTAATTTTATTAATTTTACTGTATATATATATGCTCATAGTAAAATATATCTATGAAAGAATAGAAAAGAAGATATAGTAATAGAACATATCAATGAAAGAATAGAAGAAGAGATATAGGAATAGAAGAAAGGAATAGGAGATATTCTATGGCACCGGACCAGATTACCTCAGGGACCGCCTTCTGCTGCACGAATCCCAGCGACCAGTTAGGTCTCACAGAGTGGATCTTCTCCGGGTCCCGTCAACTAAGCAATGTCGCCTGGCTGGACCCAGGAGAAGAGCCTTCTCTGTGGCGGCCCCGGCCCTCTGGAACCAACTCCCCCCAGAGATTAGAACTGCCCCCACCCTCCTTGCCTTTCGTAAACAACTTAAAAACCACCTCTGCCGCCAGGCATGGGGGAATTGAGATCCTCTTTCCCCCGAGGCCTTTACAATTCTATGCATGGTATGTATGTATGTATGTTTGGTTTTTATATTAATAGATTTTTAATCATCAATACCAAATTACTATTGTACACTGTTTTATTGTCGCTGTTAGCCGCCCCGAGTCTCTGGAGAGGGGCGGCATACAAATCCAATAAATAAATAAATAAATAAATAAATGTAGGAGAGCAATAGGACAGGGGACAGAAGGCACTGTAGTGCACTTGTACTCACCCCTTACTGACCTCTTAGGAATCTGGATAGGTCAACCGTAGATAATCTAAGGATAAAGTGTTGGGGGTTTGGGGATGACACTACGGAGTCCGGTAATGAGTTCCACGCTTCGACAACTCGGTTACGGAAGTCATATTTTTTACAGTCAAGTTTGGAGCGGTTAATATTAAGTTTAAATCTGTTGTGCGCTCTTGTGTTGTTGTGGTTGAAGCTGAAGTAGTTCAAAGTATTGAGTGTGCATAATAAGGACCTTGTGTAATTTCTCAAGGTCCCCTAGAATATCTTCTCTTTTACTTCAGTATGCTTTATTTCAATTTATTTTCTGTTTTACATTACAATTTTAAAAAAAAATTGAATCTCTGCCATAGCCATACTTTCTTTGAGCATCCTTACTCCTTTGCTCTCCACGACCACACTTCTCTTTAGTTTTTATGTTTAGATTTTCAAAAACAAAATTGTATTTTTCCATACGCTTCTCAAATATTCATTCAGATATCAGAATGCAAAAATGGGGAATATGTTGGCAAGGATTGACTGTTGTGGCCCTTCATTCACTCACTTTTTCTAGTCTGAGAAGGAAACCCTCAGAATATTCTTTGACTACACATTTCTATTAAAAAGTTATTTATTCAAACGTCTTACACTAATTTTAAAGATAAATATGTTCTTAAATTAATAATAAAATTGAAAGTCTTATTGTAATCATTTGCATTTTAAGAGGCATTTCTTAAATACAAAACTTTTGCCAGACTTGAATACAGTTCATCTGTCAGGAACCCATACCACATCTCGGACATCAACACCCTTGAAAATGTCCAAAGAGACTTCACCGGAAGAGCCATTCACTCCTCCACTGGAAACAGAATACCCTACGAAAGCAGACTATCAATTCTAGGTCTAGAAAGCTTAGAACTACGTCGCCTAAAACACAATCGAAGTATTGCCCACAAGATCATATGCTGCAACATTCTCCCTGTCAATGACTACTTCAGCTTCAATCGCAACAACACAAGAGCACGCAATAGATTCAAACTTAATATTAACCGCTCCAAACTTGACTGCAAAAAATATGACTTCAGCAACCGAGTAGTCGAAGCTTGGAACTCATTACCTGACTCAGTAATGTCAACCCCTAACCCCCAACATTTTCCCCTTAGACTATCCACGATTGACCTCTCCAGGTTCCTTAGAGGTCAGTAAGGGGCGTGCATAACTGCACCAGTGTGCCTTCCATCCCCTGTCCAATTATCTCTCCTTATCTCATTTATCTTTTCTTCCTTTCAAATATGTTCACCTATACTTTTATATCTTTTCTTTTCTTCTGTTCTTTTCTTTATTTATATTATTACATATCTATTCTCTTCAATGTGTATTATGTATTGGACAAAATAAATAAATAAAATAAATAAATAATTTATTAGTTTCCTGTATGTGTGTATTCTTTTGCTTCTATCTAATTTAGAATCAGCTAGTATTCATCCCTTTAAAAATATCTTTATCTCTAAGGCAGAGTGGTATTACAGATGCATTGATATACCTTGTACATTGATTCCTTCTTCAAAAGACCTCTTATGTTCTTGCCTCTAAAACAGTATATAGATACTAGTATACTTAACGGTATTTCTTGCAACCCATTGGTTAATAAATCCCAGCTTAAATATGTTTAAATTCTCATAATTTTAATGCAATCTATTTAAACCCACTGCAATAATGACATTTGGAAGAGCTTATTTTGAGATGAATTGAGCTTCAAATGGAGTATTCCAGGGATGTATTATCTGAAACTATTAAAGATGAAAGATATAAATATAGAGTCCTTGGTGCTCTTTGAGCTGGGTTGTTTGCTTTCAGACATTTCATTATTATCCCAATGAGATAATGCCAAGTGCAGTGAGTGTGAAGTTTTCTTCCTGTTTATATATAGAGGCCTACCCTGTTAGGTGAGGTGTTCATAGGTCTTCATAGTTTCTTGCTGAGAGAATTGTTTTCTGCTTGGTTATTTGTCTGGAATTAATACCTGCTTATTTCAGTGTCAGTTGCTGGAGAGGATGTGGTCTAATCTTTTTGTTTCCTTCTTACCTTTTTTATTGTCTCTTTAAAATGGAGTGAATATGGTTTATCTCCATGTATGTATTGATGGCTGGATTTTTTTAATGCCAAGGAGAAAGTTACTATATCTCAAATGTACTGTATATGGATAGAGGGAAAACTCCATAGTACTGATGATGTTACCTAGTCAGTTAGTGAAACATCTGCAAGCAAGCCACCAAGCTGAGAGCACCAGATTGTCCACAATTCACCAAGATGAGATACATCTATTGTCTTCTTTTAGAATTTATAGATTTTTTTTTAACACACTCTGATTTTCTCAATATTTTGTTTGCGTAACAAACAAAAAACCATATCATTAAACTATCTGTTGGGAAATTTTCAAAAAAACTTTTTAGAAATATTTAACAGGTAGAATTTACAGACCTTCCCCAATGAATGAATAATGCTATAGCAAAGTTCTTTTTCTTCTTATTTATTTAATACTTACCTGTTGCATAAACGAATGTGCATTGTTTGCATTTTTCTTGCATGTTCTTATGCATAGATTTATGTACAAACTTAAAATCATAGCCTATGATATTTAGAAACCTAGTCAGAAGGCACAAAACTCCAACCTTTTGTAATCTGACACAATTAATGCAGGATATTTAAACTCTAACTCAAGTTTAGAAACTCTAAATTTTCATTTATACTGATAGAAAACATCTTAAAAGCTGTAGAGTAATCGGGTCAACAGATAAGTTAACACTGTTTACAACATCTGATAAATTTATAGATATGAATTCACTCTTTTCTTTCTTCTTTCTCTTCTTTTTTATGTTTCCCCTTCTTTTACCTTCTTTCTCTTTCCTCTTCCTTTTTCTTTCCTTCTCTCCCTTTCCCTTTAGCTTCCCCCCCCCTTTTATATATATATTGCTAAAAAAAAAGGGAACACTCAAATAACACATCCTTGATCTGAATGAATGAAATATTTTCATTGAATACTTTTGTTCTGTACAAAGTTGAATGTGCACACCAGCATTGATTGTCAATCAGTGTTGCTTCCTTAGTGGACAGTTTGATTTCACAGAAGTTTGATTTACTTGGAGTTATAT
Source organism: Erythrolamprus reginae (assembly GCF_031021105.1). NCBI lineage: Eukaryota > Metazoa > Chordata > Lepidosauria > Squamata > Dipsadidae > Erythrolamprus > Erythrolamprus reginae. Next base: position 105,804,449 of record NC_091953.1, on the reverse strand, counting down.
TGTGTTGTTTAAGTGTTCCCTTTAATTTTTTTGAGCAGTGTATATAAGTGTGTACAGTACTTTGACTTATAACTGTATATTCAAAATTCATATACATTTGTACCAATATTTGCATAGTCTTTTTGCTTTATGTATCCCCTCCCCTATTTATCTTCAATAAAGATTATATTTTCTTTTTTAAAAAAAATAAAAAATAAATGTTTCACCCAAGAACCATTTTGAACTATAATTACACTGAGAGTACTTTGGCGGACTTCAACTCCCAGAATTCCCCAGCCAACAAAGCAGGCTGAAGAATTTTGGCAGTTGAAGTCCGCCAGGCTTAAAGTTGCCAAGGTTGGAGACCTCTTTGCTAGCCCGAGAAACGCGTTTCCCTAAAAGATGAGCAGGGTCGCCCCTTTCCCTTCTTCCAGGACCACCTTTGGGCTGAGCAGTCAAAGAAGGGAAAAGATTTACTGTGATATTTACTACTTTCAAATAGAAGCATATAGCTTTTACATTCCAATTTTAGAAACAGGGATTTGTTGATTTCATCATTATACAAATAGGCAAAGAGTCTACTTCAATTATTATATTTGCATTTATTTTGTGGATACTTTATAAACTTCTCTATGCTTCAATTTCTAGAAATTAAATTAAAATGTGCCATAGTACTTTAGTAATTAGGTACAGTATAATAATAATAACATCACTGACTACTGTATATAATAGAAATTGGTTCAACTGCAGCAATTCTGGCTCTTGCGGAAGTCAGAAAAATTACTGCTTCTACTCCTTGTACTATAATTATTTAATAATAATAATAATAATAATAATAATAATAATAATAATAAGAAGAAGAAGAAGAAGAAGAAGAAGAAGAAGAAGAAGAAGATCATTGACTAAATAATAGAAATGGGTTCAACTGCAGCAATTCTGACTCTTATGGAAGTCAGAAATAATAACTGCTGCAGAGTCCTTTCTACTGCGGGTGGTTTTAGAACAGGGGTCTCCAACCTTGGCAAATTTTAAGCTTTGGCGGACTTCAACTCCCAGAATTCCCCAGCCAACAAAGCCAACTGAGGAATTCTGGGAATTGAAGTCCGCCAGGGTTAAAGTTGCCAAGGTTGGAGACCCCTTGTTGTAGAGTCTGCTATCCCGAGAAACGCATTTCCTTAGAGGGAGGGGAGGAATTGCCGCTTTCCCTTCTTCCAGGACCGCCTTCGGGCTGAGCAGTCGAAGAAGGGAACAAATCCTCGCCTTTTCTTGGCTCCCGCCAGCCTAATACAAGGCCTTCAAGGCGGGAGGGCGCCCTCTGCGGTTTGCTCGCGTCGCGCTTTGACCCGGGCCGGAGCGAGGGACCCAGCGGGCTACGAACCTGTGGGAATGAGGTCACAGAGCAGCGAGGGTTCTGCCGCCGTGGCCCGCGTCTTAGCGACCGAACCCCGAAGGGAAATTCAAGGGATGTGAGGGAGTCTCTCCAGGCTCCTTACAGCAGGTAGTCGCTGGAGAGACCATGGCGCGCTTTGGCGCGGGTACAGCGCTCGCTCATCTCCTCCTCCTCGCTTTTCTGCCCAGCCGAGAAAGTCAGCCGGGGCTCCGGCTGGGGGAACGTGACCCAGGTAGCGTGGCTCGGGCTCAGGTAGGGTGGGGCCGCGGATGTGATGAACCCCATTTTTGGACCCCGAATCGCCATTTCGGCAACGCCTCTCCATAGTGCTTGGCATCACCTTGTCGGTGTAAAATTGGTTGGGGCCGCCTTCCCTGTCTGATTTGACAAGTGTCTGGGGTAGGCAAAGTTGGCTCTTCTATTACTTGTGGACTTCAACTCCCAGAATTCCTGAGTTAATCATGCTAGTTCAGGAATTCTGGGAGTTGAACTCCACATGTCATAGAAGAGCCAACTTGCCTACTGCTGGCATACTTGATCATAAATGGTTTTCTCGGGCTTGTGTAGTGAAACCAAGCATGGAAGAGAACCTGAACCCAGATGTTGCAGAGACACTTGGCCTTCCACACTGTTTAAACTCATCCACAAACTTTAAATCATGTACTGTCACTTTAACGGTACCTTTAGATATAATTGTGGTCAAAGAGCTGAAAAATCCTACTTAGGGTTTTGGGCAGCCTGTGAGCCAAGTTCTCTGGATCAAGAGGCTCAATGTTATTTTCTTAGTAAATAGTACACAATTTATACACAATTTGTGTCATATCAAGGTGAATTGGGCAGATACTAGTCACATAGCTGTATCCATTAGAACCAGAAATATATAGAATAGAATAGGATAGAATATCAATAGAATAGAGTAGAGTAGAATAGAATAGAATGGAATGGAATTCTTTATTGGCCAAGTGTGATTGGACAGACAAGGAATTTGTCTTTGGTGCATGTGCTCTCTGTGTACATATAAGAAAAAGATACATTTGTCAAGAATCATGAGGTACAACACTTAATGATTGTAATAGGGGTCAAATAAGCAATCAGGAAACAATATTAATATAAATCATAACAATACAAGCAACAAG